>NW_015378115.1:0-115773 GCF_001204775.2 Aspergillus nomiae NRRL 13137 | reverse complement strand
AGAAAAATCTTAATCTGCTCTGCTAATCTACAACCGCCATTGGCTCCACTTCATTCCATTCTTCTATGAATGCTCACCCCCTTGTGGACTAGGTTACAACGGTTAGGTTATGCCACTCTAAGCAGATATGCCGCAGTCTAGTCAGGGCCCATTCATGGGCCCTGAAGAAGACTAGAATAGACCCTTTGTTCGATTTCCTTTTCGTCTTTCATCAATTCCTAGGAGCACACCACAGCAGAGGCTCAATTAGCTTCTGTCTCATGGACCTCGTTTGTAGAGCAGATGTTTGACTGGTTCGATCGCTAAATCAACACCTATGATACTCGTTGATCAACTCCTGCCCCTCACGTATACGGGCCAAATTGAGGCGTAGAATCTCTAGTGAGCGAGCCCAGTACCGCTTGCCGAATGCACTCATGTGTGAACCGATGTTCACATTTGGCTGCTCCCAGAGTGGATGTTCCACTGGCAGAGGCTCAGGGTCAGTCACGTCCAAAGCCGCACCTCCTAAGGCCCCAGACTGCAGTGCCGATAGCAGGGCATCCTGGTCAAGTACCTTGCCTCGCGATATATTGGTTAAGAAGGGTTTCTGAGTGGTGGACTTGCAATGTGCAGAAATGATGTCTAACTCCTCTTTACCTATCAGGTTGGTAGTTCCCGTGTTCAAGGGAAGAGAGACCACAAGGTGATCTAAACCCTGGGCCAAGAAACTATGAAGTGATGATCGGTCTCGCCCGCTATACCACGCTTCAGGTATCAGACCATCTGGATCTCCTGTCCCTGGGATTATAAATCCAGTATCCTTTCGCGACTCTGCCGTTAGCCTTGGTTGTGCCGTGTATACCAAGACCCTCATACCCAGACCAGATGCAACGCGAGCAACTAATTGATATTAGCCTGCAAATTGGAAGACGAGGCACCATTCGCTGCGGTAGCAAAGAAGACGATATCATTCTTTCACGTGCGTGTCTTACCTTGGCGTCCAATACTACCATATCCTAAAATGCCGACAGTTTGGCCCACATTGTCATCAACCCCCCATTGAGATACTTCCTTCAATGTCAGCCAGCGATGCTGACTACTAGCTTCTAGAATCTTCGGATACATTCTTGAGTACGCAAGCCAATTCATGACCACCCACTCTGCGATCGGCGGCCCGTGGATCCCCGAGCTTGTGGACATGCGTATGTTCGTGTCACGGAAGATAGGACGGTTGATCAGATGATCCACGCCAGCCGAGAAAGTGTGCAAATACTTCAGCCTACGGTTCCATCATTAGCGACCGTCTGTTGATACTTCCAAAGTATATTCAAGTGGCTTACTGGGGAGTTTGATCGGGATGCGGTACAATGCCAAAAGCTGTGGTCATAATGGTTACCCTCTGAAGTAAATCTAACTCTCCCGGTTAGTTGTCATAGTGATTGGTGCTGTTGAGTGGTCCTCTAACCAGAAGGAATAATATCATCGGTGAGCTCCAATGTACCAGGGGGGATCTCAAAGAATGCCACCTCTATAGTAGAAAATTGCTGGCGAATTAAGTCAATTGCTTCCTTTGGTTCTGGCAAAGGAAGGAAGACGAGGAGGAGTTCCCGTGAATTATCTTTCGACATTTCTATCGTAGATAATTCGACTGCGATAAGGTTAAGCTAGCAAGAAAATAAGCTGAGAGAGAGAAAAAGGAAAGGTGAAATCGGTGGTTATATTTAAGTGTGTCGATTCAACTGCCGTGCAGGGTACTTAGTGCATGAGCGGGGAAAAACCCTTGCGCAGGGATGAAGGGGGGTAAAGCGGCTACATGTACTAACGCGGCAGTTTAACAAACAAATGAAAAGTTCTACTATCATATAAGCCAATTAAATCTATTTATTAGATCCCGCTTTATTACCTACCGGTCATAGTCGTCGAAGTGCTCGGATATCGACGGGTAACGGGTTAAAATTCCGAGCAATACGGTGGACGCAATGTATATCAACCAATCATAGGTATTGAAATACTTGGATAATTCACGGCGTATTGCCGACAATTGGGACGAATTTATCAAGACCCCCCACAACGACAAATTGGTATGTCTCGCACTGCACTGTTGACAAAGCAGCTGTGAGCTATACATTGAGGGTATTGGCAGTGATGGGATAGGCCAGGAGCTTGGTAGCCATATCAGGTGCCTTTGCGTTCCTGTAGAGCAACCAGAAGCTCCCGCGGAGAGTGCTACTCCATGTATCAATCCAACTTGCAAGTACAGCGCCCTGAAATGGGCCATGTTTGGTTGTAAGCACAGTCCTGGCAATCTAATCATTCTTTCACGTTGTTCTTCTTATGTTCATACAGAATATCTTACAGAATGCATTGCTTACTCTTTCCCTTTTGTTTCCACTGTACATGCTTACTAGGAGGCACTCTATGGTTGAACTCATTCTGTTACACCTTCCCACGGAAGGCCACTTGTTTCCACACTGACAAAGGATATGTTAGAACATTATGGATACGAAGTTCATTTCTGAGGAGTCACGACAAGAGCCATCTCAAGGTAAATGGATACCGGCACCGGTGGTGACACCACCGCGTTGAGCACCGATGAACACATGTCTAGCTCGAGGGCAACAAGGGCATTCCGTTTTGGTCCGTGCGCGTGGCAGATAATTGCGAACATGGAAGGGGACCGACTGCATATTATGTTATGATGATTTAGACAAAATATGCGCATCTAGTTTTGGACCAGGAGTTTGGTGGTGCTTGTCGTGTATATAATTATACCAACTTAATCATTCTCCATTGTTATAACTATCCCACAAAAGACTGTATCATTCGGACCAGGTACGTGACTTTTAGATAGATACCTTCTCGTACCACCTAAGTCTAGGCTGCGGCAAATCCGCTCCGTTGGATGTCAAAGTCATATCCGCATCCAACCTATATCTGTAAAATCCAACAATAATCCGCAATAGTATAATGTTCCCTAATTTAACTTGTTTTGATATTTTATATAACCCCTATACAGCTAGACTTCCCCATAACTGGACTTGAGTCGAAGGTCTTGACCCGAAATCCAACCCAGCCTGGGTTCGGGTTGAACTTCCTGGATGCAACTCGGACACAATACTGGTCCGACAATAAAATATATTTTACTATAGTAAATAGCTCTGCTTATAAAGATATCAATATAGATATTATTACCTCTTCTGGATTCGGACACAGTGTGAGTATTCTTTATCTATCCAGGCCTGGCATGGGTCACTCAAAATATTCCATTGACAACATCAATCCTCGATCTACCCGGTATTGGCAGGCTAGCTGGGGTTTGCATAAGTAACATCACACACTATATCCTGGTAATCAGAGAACTTGACCGACTTGTACGCGAACGCCTTTGACCCTGGAAAGATGAAGGACTGCAATTTATCTCCGTCGATTGACTGCAATTCGGGTGGTGCAAGATCGACGCCCTTGAGACCGTTCACCACGGCGTTAATCCCGGAGAAGGTGTCAATGAACAGGCTCCTATCGCCTCCCTGTGAATTGTCCTCGTCGCTGGACTTGCCTTTAACGGTCTGCAAACTTCCATGATCGCTAATCTGAAGGTTATATGAGACGGTTGACTTCCTGTCGATGGCATTGATGTCATCTTTGGTCAGGTTCTTCTGGACGAAGAAGCGGACAACATGATGCTGCTCAATCGTCATGGAACTGCCCGCAAAGGTGACGGAGCAGTTATATTTATTCCAAACCTCCACCGCTCCGTACAATCGGAACAGCCCACTATGGGCTTTGTCCGCACCATAACCCTCATAGGATATATGTATGACATCCTTACCCTTCTCTGTGACTTCAACCTTATCGGGGTCCTTTCCGTATTCTATCCTGACAGGAAAGAAGTTAATATGCGGTTTCAAGGGGTCGTCGTTATCGCCCGTAACCTTGACAATGGGATGTCCGCAGTACATTTTGGCATGAGATACTAATTGGTCTTTGAGGTAGTTGGCAAAGGTGGTCCGGTTGATGGCCATAGTCCCACTCTTTGTTGCCTTGTCTTCGGGAACAACCCAATTCCAAGTGAACTTTGGAAGAGGTGGATTAGACGGTAGCTTCTTATTGCCAGTAAGGCAAAAATAGTCCAACGTTCTGAACATTTTGCCGTCTTTCGCCGTCTGCAGACTGACATGGCGCTGGTAGTCACACATCACCAATTGGGAGCTGTCTTTGGATTGCACGACGGCCGTGATGGCGACAAGTGGAAGCCCCCTTTCGGCTGCAGACTTGCTCCAAGTGCCGCTGAACGTCTTCTGAAGAAGAGGGAAGACATCAGAGCCCTTGTCGAGGCCGGGAAAATCAGGCGTGCTATCGAGTGTGGCGCTATCAAGGTCGTAGAGCAGCTGCTGTAAGCTGAAAGCTGTGTCCTTGAGGTTCTTCAGCTTGTCTTTTATTTCTTGCTTGACAGTGGGATGGTTGTTTAGGTATGTTGTGTTCAGTTGTGTGTCTAAGTCTGCTACCTTGAGATTCACCTTCATCTCTGCATACCAGGGCTTGCCGGGTGGCTGTCGGTGGAGGACCAGCGTGTGGTCAGAAGACCCCCATCCACTAGGGATCTGCAGCTCAATGATGGATACCTCCGAGCAGTACAGCCTGAACCGTACATGGGTTGCATCCTCGTCGGCAAACTCCACAATGTCCAAATCCTTGGGCTGCATACCCGGTGGAATTCCCATCTGCAACTTAATGCCATATCGAAATTTGGCATCTACCAGGGGCTGCCAGATCGATTGATCAATCTTACCAGCAGGAGTTGTGAATGGGTTCACATTTTTAGTGAGTTTGAGGAGCTCCTCCAGTGTGATGCTTTTGTCCACATTGCCTTGGCTGTCCACCAGGAAGCAAAGATACTGGACCGGTTGATCAGAGTTATTGAAGTATGCACGGAGACCATCGTTGATACTGGTCTCGGTAGTTGAAACGACAAAATCGTATCCGGTCTTGATTGTTTTGTCGCCATTTTTAAAGTCGTAGTGGAAGTCAGAACCCGACAGATGCGATTCTGTGTCGGCGCCCATGATGTTTCAGATTAGGGGTGTTGGTCGTTTGTTTGAGAGGAACGATAAATATAAAAGAGGTTTTCGATGGCTCTTCGTGACCAGGAAGGGCGCGCTCGCTGCCCTCTAGATATACAACCTCACTACATCCTTTCGAGTACACATTTATTCTCCATGTCACGGTGAGTAAGTGGGGGGCTGATCAATTGCTGTTACGTGGCACATCATGCAAGCGCCTGTTTTGGGTGGAAACGAAAAGACATAGCAGCTGAACATCCAACTGATCAGCATCAGATTCACTGATAAGACGTAAAGGAAGGAATTGAAAGCGGACCAGGCAACAAGGCAACCTTCGGAGACTCATATCTTTGCACGGGCCAGAGCTTTGCTGGCATCGCGGGGGCTGACTCTTAAAGTTTTCAGCTCATGCGTGCAGACGCCCAGTGCCATGGTTTGTAGATCCACCCGTTCATGCGGGCCAATCGTTCCGATCATGCGTTGTTCAGCTGCTCGATACCCGCCGGCAAGGCCCGAAGCGGACGAGTCGATCCTTGACGGCAAATGTGTTCTATACTGAAAGTAGAAAAGATAAGCCCAGTTTCAGCTGAATATTTCCACTTTCATTCGAAGCAACTAGTGGAACTTAAACCCCTCATACTAACATATCCGGTCAGGTGTCAATGGGGAACACATCCCCATAGCAGACAGGATGAGTTAAGCTGATTGACAGGCTACATATATAGTCGTCTTCGCGGTGTGGATGGCAATCAGAAAAGACTTGCACCCCTCCTCCACCCAGGATAATCGCCAGTTACTTCGCTTGAATTGGTCGACCATAATGGCCTCCACAGACAATTCGGGAAAGAGGCTTCGTCTGACCTACGACACCGAATTGATCCAAAATTACATTCAGGGCGAGATAGTCTCCCCGAAAAATAAGTTCGAGGCCCTCCAGACAAAGGATGGCCACACTCTGCTCTTTGGCGTCGACTCTTCCAATATATTCCATGTCATCGAAGAGAGCAGCGGCAAACACAGTACAGGTTGGGCGCTGAGCGATCTTTCCACAGCGGCGATCAGCTCTCAACTACCGGGAAAGAAGGATACGATGGTGAGGACATTCGACGTCGGGCAGAGTGTTCTCGATCAAACCATCGGAATGGCCATGGCTGTTCGAGTTGAAGGGAAAGACCACCTTTTCGTATCCCTGAAGAATTCCAACTCGGATACGTCCTGGATAAAGAACCCGGAATGGACATTGGTCCCGTTTGATGCCGCCAATGAGACACAATCAAGCATTACCGTTGTAGGTATCTGGTTTGCAGAGACAGATAGCCAGAAACAATACCTTGTTGTTGATATTGATCGATCTGGATCGTCCACGATGAAGGATATCGCACGCTACTATGTCGATCCGTCTATAACTTCTGGTAGTCGCTGGGTTAAACATGATGTCCCGGTCGACATCGCCGCCGGCTACTATCAAAGCTGTATCGGACGTGTGCACCGTGGCAGGATCGATGGAATCTACACTACTGGAACCTCTGGAGGCAGCCCCCAGCTTGATTATGTGCCGCTTGAAAACATCTTCGGGGATGGACCGCCCCTTCCAACCCGGTTCAAGCTGCCAGACAACAAGATTCCATCCGCTATAGCCACTGCTCGTAAGGAAAATGGCGAGACAGACCTGTATATGCTCAGTGGCGAGACTCTCTATCGCATAGCAGCCGAGAAGCAGACGGATGATGCTACCGCGGACGCCGTTCTGACCAATAGCCTGCTTTCTGGAACTGGAGTGCTACGCGCCATGATCCACCAAGAAGTGTTGACTCTTTTCGGCAAGAATGGGAGTGATCAGGTCTATTGCCTTTCATGCAACATCGAAAAGGTGGCTGATCAAAGAGCATGGAATGTCCCAGTTCCTATCTCCAACGGAGTCGAGCAGATTTCGGCGTACGTGAACAGGGCAGATGGGGGAAACACCATATTCACATCTGGTGGGGGCAGGCTAGGCAAGATCACTCAGGACATCAATACTCTGTGGAAGTCACAGAATATCAAGCTGGCACCATCCTCAACCACTGAAAAGGCCCTTGTCTTCAAATCTTACACGACCTTCATCCATGTGATGGATGACAATGAATTAGCGGCCAGCGGTGCCACTCTGAAGGTTTCAACAGCCTCGCGCACACCCGTCTATATCAACGGCTTGTATTACGTCCTTGGACAGAGTCCAATTGAAGTCAAGGCAGACAGAACCGGCTTGATGACGGTAATCGAGGAGACGCCGAATATCAACGGTGCAACGCTCACAGTATCAACGGATGGAGGTAGGACACGTACTGCCATCAACCCGATGAATAAGTCCTTTGAAAAGCTTGGAAAGCTCGATTCCAAGGACTCCCTCCGTGATGCCAGCTTTCCATCGGAGACGCCTGGAGGGGGGGTTGTGGGAACACCGAAGAAAAGTCCGCTGGTAGAGCAATCGACCAAGGATAGCGACCTCGATAAGGTCGCCGCAAATATGGCAGGGCTGAACAAGGCGTACTCTCATGTTAAAACTGCCAAACCCGCAGGGCGAAGCCTTCACGGCAACCTCCGAGCCATATCAAGTGGGGACTTCGGTAATGATATCCTCATCGGGATTGGGGACATCTTCAGTTGGCTCGAGTCTGGTATCGAAGCGTGGTAGAGGTTATTTGGCATGAGGCAACGCAGGCATGGCACTTCGTCGTGACGATCGCCGGGGATATCTACCGCGCCATTCTAGACACCGTGGAGGCCGTTATTGCTGCTGTCGAGTGGATTTTTAATGCCATCAAGACGGCGATCAAGGCGATTATTCAATTTATAGAGTTCTTGTTTGAATGGGACGACATCAAACGGACCAAGAATGTGCTCTACAATATTTCGAAACAGTTCTTTCAGCATCAGATTGACAGCATTGGGGACGCCAAGAGCACCTTTAACAATAAAATTGAATCTGTGGAGAAATCTCTCAACGAATGGGCTGACGTCGACTGGTCACCTCTTGGGGATAGCATGAGCAAGCCTGCGTCGAGCAGCAGCAAAAGCAACTCCCAGAATCAAACGCCTGGCTCTCAGTTGCTAGTTCATCATTACAAGAACAACGCCAACAGTGTCAGTGTTGTCGCTGACTCGCCGTTTTCTGGGGATATCAATAAGGACCCTGCTCAGAGAGCCCTTAACGATCTACATAGCGCACTGTCTAAAGAAGATAAAGTGATTTCCGGCTTTCGCGACCAGATTGGAGAAGTGGCCAAGCAATTCGCGACAATGACCATCGAGGACGCTATCAAGAAGATCGTGGCTATCTTAGTTGATGGCATCCTTGCCAGCGTGGAGGTGGTAGTCGATGCCCTCCTGGATCTACTGCAGGATCTGGCGACAGCAGTAGTGGGTATGGTGGACGCAAAGCTTCATATCCCCATTATTTCTGATATCCTGAATGCCATTGGTATCCCGGATATCTCTTTTCTTGACCTCTTCACCTGGGTTGCGGCTGTCTGCTACACCGTCGTGTATAAGATCGCAAAGGGAGAGCCTCCCTTTCCGGACAACAAGGATGTACAATCTGTGATCGATGCCAGCAGCTGGAATGATCTAATTAACAAATTGCATCCTCCTGCAGCATCCTCAGTCGCTTCTAGCGCCCTCTATGCCATGCCCGTCTCGGGGCTCGCCTCTGCGTCAGCTATGACTCCCTCAAGCAAGCCAACCGTTCTCCAGGATGTCATTTTCATCACTGGACACTCCGTGAGTGGAATATGCGGAGTCCTTGGTGCATTTGTAAACGCCGCAGAAGCTGAGTTTCCAACTGGTGACAACCCGATGTCCACACCATCAGCCATCCTTGGGTTCATTGGCGCAGCATCCGAAGCCGTGGCCGATATTGTGTCACCAAAGGATCCCCTTGAGGAGCCTATCTTCAGTGCGCTTAGCACCGCCACGAGTGTCACGACTGCAGTCTCCAAAATTGTGTTCAGTAGCTATGGTCAGAAAAGGCTGAGCAGATTGGGATTACCCACAGCTGAAGACCCACGCGGTATGGGCGCGGGGATTAACGTGTTACTGGTGGGTGTCGGTGCCGCCACAACAATCAAACATTTTGTGGAGCTGGCCAAAGATCCAGCTGGAAAAGACCGGTCAGCTGCGATTGTCGGGGAAGTCTCAAATCTGACTTCTTATATCAGCCGAATCTCGTATGCATTGGCTGTCAATGATATCGAGGAAGACACGCGGCAGGTAGTCATCGCAGTTATGACTGTGAGCAATCTAATCACAGCCGGTCTCCAGATAGCAGAGGCGATTGTTGATTAAGATTATTTATATATCAAGCTTAGCCATTTCGTTGTCCAAGCTATATGCGGTTTCTCCTTTCCTGTGACCGACCCAAAAAAACGTTATGGAACTGTATTCGTAGCTTTTAAGATTCAAACAAGATACTCGTGTGGGCAGAATTGGTTGATTGGGTTCCCCGCTGGGACCCCGTAGCTTCTGGGGGTAGACCCTACGGAGTAGATCTAGAGGAGCTCCATAGTGGAGCTGACTAGTGAGATCTGTGAAGGAGAATCTTAGAACTATGTAGTGAACCGCGGTGGTAATAGTACCTTACGACCAGACGAGTCTACAAATAATTCGTTGAATGACCGCCGATACCACAGAGGCGTGTGCTGTCTAAAATCTACTTGTTGTACAGCGAGAGTGGAATCAGAACATATATTGTTGGCTAGGAATGATGGCCGGTTCAAGTGTAATATTTTTTACTCAAGCACCTATCGATTGACGCAGCTATGTCGTCTCACAGATGGATAGATCGATGTTCAACTGAGAGTGGACACGCAATGTATATTGAGGATAGAGACCGAGAAGCTATTGTGTCAGTATGGGCACTTGGTTATTACGAATATCGAGTGCCCAACCAAGGAGCTGTGTGATATCCAGGTGGTGGGACCCCGAGATGTCAGCCAGCTTTAGATATGGACCCGGAACCCGCCCGAACGATTTATAGCATACATTATTCCTCGCCATGCGCAATCACACTGGTGCCCAGCTCCAGCATACCCATTTGGCACCTCCGTATCTCATGGGGTGCCTTGCCCACAAACTGACTCCTGTGAGTAATAGTTCCTGACCGCTAATATGTGCGTTTTTCTATACTTCAGTCTCAACACATGAATCGTCATGTACATATTATGTAGTTGTGAGACTCTTGGTCTACCTAGCCCAATTGAGTAGACATTATAACAGTTATATTCAGCAAACCTCAACGCCCCCATATAGCTAGATTATAACGGTTAGGTTATGCCACTCTAATTATATCTCTCATAGCCGTTAGCGATTAGCTCCTAAGGAGCCCTTACCCCACTTTCCAATTCCACGCTTTAAGATTGAACTTTTGAAAGCTCACCAACATATGCGTCGGTTTTGTAACGCACAATGAATTTTAAATCACCGAAGTTGTAGGGCCGAAAAACTATTACATATATTGGCTGGCTGACCAGACTCTCGGTATGAAGCGACTGAATCAGTCACGTTTTTGTGCGAGGAAGGTAAGACCATGAATGCCCAACCAGGTAGGTATATACCTATTAACCCCCCTTTATCTTTCACATCTGTTCTTTTTGTTATATTCAACCAAACAAATCTATCATCACTGTACTTGAGCACGTCGTATCTAGAGGCCCTCCACATAAAGAGATCATTTGAAAATGTCGGTGACATTCCCAGTTGACTACATCATGGATGTAAAGCTCGAGGCCAACCTAGGCTCTGATATCCCCCTCTACGATCGTCGGTTTTACAACGAAAGGTGCCCGGATGAAGAACCCAGCTTGAAAAGGGTCAACGGAACGACCTTCAACTTCGAAGAGGAAGACTACTGGCTATTCTGCGTCCATCTGAACAAAGCCGAGATGGAGTTCGCAATTGGGGGCGAGAATCCCGCCTATGCGACCTCACACCCAAACTGGCGTAATTTGTCCACGAAAAAGGATAGGGAGCTTGTGCTGCATTATCACGAGGTTGGAATTTTTAATGCGCCGTGTCAGACCTGGTGTGATTTCAAGCTCGATTTCGATCGATATGTCGGGATTCGGTGTCCCAAGATGACAAACCCGGCTATCACGATCAAGGCAAACGGGAACCATGGCGAGGTCAAGTGGGTCGGCTTGTTCGTCAAATCGAGCGTCGAGGACAAAAACGAATTTATTGCAGTCAAGACGACGAATCGCTTATTACCCGCGTACGCTAAACGTAACGAGTCATACGAATGGTATTCGCCCGATCGCGGCGTGGATGTAACAAATGATCGCTGCATCATGCTCTGGCCCAAGCAGTTGTATGGAACCACGGGGAATCGGCCAGATACATATAAGCAGTTTGTGACTGTCGATCCGAACAGCCCGCTGGCTGCAAGGCATATCAAGAGGGTTAAAGAAAGAGTGAGCTCCCTGTTCACCTGTCTATCCAAATCAATATCTTTACTAACAGTCCGCATCTTCAAGGTCGAGAATGGAACCGCTCTCGATGTCACAGCCCAAGGCAGATCCTATACATGGAATGTCAACAGCACAACCGCGATCTGGGGTACTCACACCAAACCACGCGGTGGTGGTCGTGGACGGTCTGTATTTAATTACTCGGCCGGGACCAAGGTTACGCATGATGACATGGAAGGTGTCAAGATCCTCCTGCGCGTCTTTGGAACGGTGACTAAGATGGCAACTGGGATGGTGAAGGGCGAATTTGCTTCTGTCTTGGAAAGTATTGTCACTCTGCCACAACAATTCGACAATTCAAGTGTGGATCCGGACGTCAAGGGCTTCATTACGGCGTTGGCAGCTCTCGGGCAGAATCAGTGGAATAATCGTCCTAGACAGCCGGGGAGCAAAGAGAAGACCATCAATACGGCGGGAGTCGAGCTGCTCTCTATGAAGCAGCACCCGTTCGATAGTGACTTTGGTTGTGACTAGCTGTTATTACTAGGAAATCACGACCTGCATACATTTACATTCCCCCAAGGCAATACTAGTCTCTACCTTCAAAGCTAAAGCACGTCTCAATATACAGTCCACAGTACTGAGCCCTATCAAGGGATCAACAGAATGAATCAATCTGCGTATATGTTTTCCAACCGCTTAATTGTTGAACCTACCGCGTTTTATTGACCTCCGTGTGGCGGATTCTGCGGCCTCGATCGTCTCCATTGCCCCATTACACCCATGCTCAAGTACGAGGCCTCGATTTTTGGCTAGTATCATTTTGTTTAGATCGAGAGCTGTCGTCATGACCATATGCGTGAAGGTTGCGTTATTATTCGCCGATCTCGCTAGTATTTCGAACATCTTTTCCTTGTCGGATGAAATAGACAGTTCCCGTTTGCTGCTTATTGATACACGCAAATCTTCGCTATTAAAGCTGTACTGCGATTGTATCCATCGCAATTGGAGCTTCTTCTTAAGCTGGCCAGTCGTGGAGTTGACTATTGTATCAGGGGCCGGTGACGTGTGCGTTTATAGTTGCTATTAAAGACTACCTTGATAAGGTCATATTCACGTGCGATCTTCTTGATATCTTCAAGAGTCTCTCGGCCCGATGGCTAGGGACTTGGTCCACCTCAGGATGCGAGAGACTACAGACAAGGACCCTTCCCAGTTATCCGAAAACTGTGCCACGAAGACAGATCATTCCGTTGCTAGTAGTCAATGGCTATTTAGTCTGACTAGGGCCTTGTGCCACATATTAGACCAATTTACGCCATGGTTTCCTTTCCTGGCGGGGGATGCTTTGCCAAGAGCATGGACTATAGACATTCGTGGTAGTCCTTATAGCGTGAGAGAGCCAAGCCATGGGATCGTAAGATGGCATGATTAATGAGTTTAAAATGTAGATAGTAGGTGCTACTGGAAAGCAGAAAAAAAGAGCTTGTACGCTTTAGGGCTACTGTCTAAACACGTAACCTCTGTACTTAATTGAGTCTCGCGTATCACGTCTACACTGAACGGAAACGACAGCGACTCGTCTCCTACAAGGAACTTCAGTGCCATTTGGATTGCATGGGAGTTTAAAGTATAGTTACATATTGATTTGGATACCACACACAAAAATGCACCATTCCGTTCTCTGGTGATTCCGGACATACGAAGGGTGTCACCGTTAGAATTGTCAATCCACCTAGATTCACTAGATGATCCGTATCCAGGGCTTCAGAAATATTTCGGTCACTCTAGCGTCATATCCGAATCGAACTCAGCACTCACCCAGTCGTATGGTACAAAATGAGCCGAAAGCGCAGTCCCTTGATATTGTAACACTTTAGATCTATAAGACGGAACATGTATGTATGTAAGTATGAAGATAGTGATTGACGGTGACTTGTAAAAGATTCTACTCACATATCCGCGGGATATTTTGTCAGCATTTTCAACAACCGTGGACAAATTGGCCCGTTGTAAGATTGAAACAGCCACCCTTGGTTGGAGTACACTCTTCAGGGCATTCGCATTTCGCTTTGGGATCTGAGCCCAATGCGGTGACAAAAATTGCCGAACCGATAATTCCTGCGATAAGAGTAAAGAATTTCATTGCTGGATTGGATTAACTTAGAGGCAAGATCTTTGATTGTGGAAGGTCAGCGAGGGGAGCGGGCGTGATCAAAATCTGATGATAGACAATGAATGGGGCAAGTAACCATGGAATTCTGGGCCCTTTAAGGTTCTTGTCCCTGATAAAATCTATTGTGTGCCTTTTTACCAAGGGTCCAGGAAGTTTATGTGACCGTTGCCTTGTTTGCTAAGTGGACCGTTTCTCTCTAGCCAAGCCCTGTTTCAGTCAGTGCCTCCTCTTGGCTTCTAGAAGTATCACCATCGTCTAAATATATAGGCTGGTCTCTTGGTTAACTCCCAGCTAATGAAGTATAAAGTATATGTTGTTTAGGCTACCTGTACGATCAGTGAAACCTATGGCTAGTATTCAAGTGTTGCATTGGATGAAAATATTTCACCCCTAGTGAGCAAATTAGGGTTCGCAGTTTCGGAGTTGGGAGAACTTTTACCAACGGGGGCCCAACGTAACCTTCGACACCCAGTGTCATAATTTTACAAGGTCTTTTTTCTGCGACCATGGATGTCATTGTAGCACAACAGAGGAGGTCACCTCTCAACCCTTCGAGACCTTCGCTTC
This sequence comes from Aspergillus nomiae NRRL 13137, assembly GCF_001204775.2. NCBI lineage: Eukaryota > Fungi > Ascomycota > Eurotiomycetes > Eurotiales > Aspergillaceae > Aspergillus > Aspergillus nomiae. The sequence goes on along the minus strand of NW_015378115.1, from coordinate 101,545 downwards.
GCGAAGTTATTCGACATACTGGTTCCAGGGCTCTTGACAACAGCTACGGGTGTGATATGCAGACGTGGATGTGCAGGAGAGTTTTTCATGCCGCGCAAACATTTACCCACCCACGATGCCGGCCCACCTCTTATGGTTTGAGCCTCAAGAACCCTCGGGTCTCAGCTCCTTAATACTAAGAATATAACGTGTTGAATCGTCTATACTTCGGGAGTACCAGACGCAAGGAAGCTGGCCTCCAATCTTTGGTATGGCGTCAGCTCAATATGATAATTTCTACTGCAAACAGCCTGGTCATTGTGGAGACGAGGTTTCTGAGATAGCCTTTAAAATTAAGCGCATTGACCCGAGCCTGCAACGAGAATGGCACGGGCAAAGCTTCGTCTATTTGACTGCATGGTGTCAAGGATCTCTCGCGCGATAATAGCCGGAAGCCCGATCGAAAGTCACACAGGTAAATAAGTAAGTAATTCGATGAAAGGTAAGTTGCCTTCCGTTATTCTAGACCATGTATTTGATGTGCACTATTGTTTAACCTAAAGCTCCATATGCCGATCAGTAAAGTCTAGAGGACTCCTAAAGCCCTAATGCATATAGTGATATCCACGGCGTCTTTCCGAAATGTTGTACGTTCCTTGAATCCGGCATCTTCAACTTTCTCGGCTCAGTTCATGGCACCAGCGGTATCCTCCTCTTTTGTTCCTCTCTTCTATCCTACTACTACTGGCCACGAGTAGGAACTATCAAGGGGCATCCAGACTAGTGCACCTCCATTACCTAGTGGGATGCATCATACCATGGGCATCTTTGGGGACCTGAATGTCTCTTCAATAATATTCGAAGTCTTACTGCCAGGTGAGCTCCGCTTATTCGGTGAAGATACTATCAAATAAGCACTTCTGGGGAATATGACTCGATCCGGAAGCATTGAGGCAATCTAGAGTCTAAGTATAGTAGCTAAGGGTGAAACTGCAACAGTTCTCTCCACTGAAGCGGCGATCAGGCTTGCTATTTTCATAATATTATTAGAGTGCGCCCTGAACACAGTTTTAAAGGGAAGGTTAATGTACTGGATGCATTGCAGGCTCACCAGTAACAAGCGAATCACTATGCCGCCTGATGTAGATGCGCATGTTATCAATGAAATTGTCGTGCTTCTTCGCGATAATCGCAGACTACCAGCCACTGTTGGATGAGCTCTTCACGCATTTGTGTGTACAGATGCTCGGACAATGAATTCTAGTGCTGCCACGGCAGCACAGCATAATACTACCATCCGATTCATTGGCTATATCCTCTTGTAGTCGTCTTATTACTCTCTTGATTAACCTTCGCTTATTTTGAATATGAATCCTAGTAGTTGGAGTATTACGTCATACCATTACCTGCATATATTTTTTGCCCACAGAAAGTCTACATTTGACCAGATCGTATCGACCTTGTAGTGGAAGCATTCATGTGCGGCTCTCTCGTGACTCGAGGCATATGCGTGCAAATCAAAATGTAGGGAGATTATGCAAAAAGGGCACACCTCAGGCAATGGCGGACCATTGTAGTTCTGGGCAAGGGAACGGTGGGTGGTAAACACGCTTGGTTTGTACAATTAAGTACGGACCGAACGTAGTAAAACATTTGACGGTCCTCGTCCCTGGGGCACGAACCTCACTGTGAATCGCGTGAGAATCCGAGTGGCCACCCTTGGCGGTTTCAGTGGCCAGCTCACCTCCAACCGCTAGGGTAGGGACTTTGCGATGGCGACAATTGTCTCACGGCTCAATATGGCTGATTTGAGACCAGACCGTTAGAATGTGAACTGGGATGTTGAAAAGGATATTGTAATGAGTGTCATTGCACTGGCATTCTGCGGTGCAGGAAAACACCAAAAGTGAGCCAATGGGTTGTGTTTGTACTCGAAAGTAGGTTACCAAACACTGAATTCAAGTAACCTCAAAAGCCAAAACAGCCTGCTGCAATCGGTATAAGGCTTCGGATTGACTTGCACTAACGTGTGCTTGATCAAGAGGTAAAAAGATGGGTATTGGTACCTAAATTAAATCTCGTTCGCTTGCCTTCAAGGTTGAACCCACACTGATCTTATCTTGGTCAATTCCGTCGGCGGATACCCGGAATTGGGCTTAATTAGGCCTAGTTCCGGATAAACTAACTTGGCCAGTAGAACCCCTTGTATTATTATTTAATTTTACTACAGATTCACCACAATGATCGAGCACTAGTACACCATTTTTTGATACATAGATATATAATTATTTCGATATTTATGCAATTCTACATACCTTAGATACATAGATTCCCTATTAAAAAGTTCTAAATATTCTCAGAGCGACAAAAACCTCAAATTCTAAATGTCTCGAGAAGACCCAGTATCAAGTCAATATATATTTCCACCTAGCTAGTAAATTAAATCTTGAAGGTAACGACAACGTATTCGAAATTTCAACTCTCCATATAGATATCTTGATACCTTTTTTCAAACGATATCAAGTATGAAGAGCCAAATTACCTAGTAAAATGAGATATGTAAGTAAGGTTTTAGGTTAAACCTCTGAAGAATAAAACCGAAACTCACCCGGCCGATCAACCCTAAAACTGATTAGTTGACTGACCGAAAAGGGATATTCTAACCAGGCAGCTCTAGTTAGATTCAGCGATGCGTCTGGATGAGGCAAGTGTAAGCACTAGGGCAGACTACTTAGGAGGCACTGATTTCCATATTAGTTTACCTTCCCCAAATTCCCCGCAATATGGGGTGGAAATCCCCCACATCCAAGGAAAAACCCCGAAAAGAGGAAGTCGGAACCGTCGAGGTAGTCTTATAACCAAAGTATAAAGCCCGGCTGTACGGTTGAACCCTGAGCTCATTTATATTGACTGCACTATTCAGATGCACAGAATGCAGTTTTTCATCCGCCGCCTGTTCGCGGTGGGCCTGTTACTCACGGCCGCCCACGCATATGCGACCAGCAGGATGGGGATGCTGCGCACCGTCATCACGACTGATATGGAGCAGGACGACCTCGCCTCACTCATCCGGTACCTACTCTACACCAATGAACTCGATACACAGGGCATCATCTACAGCTCCAGCCGCTTTCACTGGGCCGGTGACGGCAATGGCACGAAGTTCTTCCTGCCCGACCGCGAGTATACCTCCCCACAGTGGACATGGCGCTGGACGGGAACGCGGACTATCCAAGATAAAGTCGTCCCAGCATATGCAGAAATCTTCCCAAATCTGCTGAACCATGATCCATTCTACCCGACACCTGACGAGCTATTGTCCAAAGTCAAGATCGGCAATATCGAGTTCGAGGGCGAAATGGATCATGACTCGGATGGGTCTAATCTCATCCGTGCGCTACTGCTCAACGAAGATCCACGACCGCTCTACTTGCAAGCATGGGGTGGCACCAACACCATCGCCCGTGCGTTGAAGTCAATCGAGGAGCAGTACTCGGGCTCTCAGCAGTGGACGCAGACCAAGGACATCGTCTCCCGGAGAGCTGTCATCATGGCGAGCGGGTTTCAGGACGAAACATATGCGAACTATATCTCCGTTAACTGGCCACAGATCCGCGTGGAGCAGTTGGGGGCCGGATACAGTACTTGGGGCTACAACTGTAATAAGGGCCAGGGCAACGTCCGTGGCTTGCCAGACGCCCACGTATACTTTACCGGTGACTGGACCAAGGCGAACATCGAAACAGGACCATATGGGAAGCTGTATCGTTCCTGGCTCGACGGCCAATCTATGCCAGGGGACCCCATGGACACTTTCGGCTATCGGAATACGGCGAATTCGTCAAGCTTTTGTAAACCACTGGGCCCGTACGCCTTCCTGTCCGAGGGTGACAACGTGGCTTTCAACCCCTTGATTACAACTGGGATTCATGATCCGGCCAACCCAAATCTCGGTGGGTGGGGCGGTCGAGCCAAGCAGAACAGCACATCGCCGAACTTGTGGGAGCTGGTTGAAAGCGAGAAGAATAGGACCGGCGCGGAGCTGAATAGCTACACAACGGACCGCTGGGCCGCGGCTGTGCAGAACGACTTTGCGGCTCGTATGCAGTGGACTCTGACACCGAAATATCAAGACGCCAACCACGCACCCTCGGTACAGATTCTGAACGGAACCACCGTCCAGGCACATCCTGGGACCACTATAACGCTGGCTGGTGCGGTTAGCGATCCGGACGGTGGCAACATCACCACAACCTGGTGGCAGTACTTCGAAGAAGGCACATACCCGGGCCGTGTGAATGTGACTGAGTCCGGTAAACATCGGGCGGATGTAACGATCCCAGATGATGCCCAAACTGGCCAGAATATTTCGATCATTCTGCAAGGCACGGACGATGGGACATTCCCACTGACCCGCTATGGCCGGATTTTTATTCAAGTCATATAACGGAGTGAACCTGGACTGGTATGACCCTACAAACTCTAGTATTGATCAAAGAAGATAGGAAAGTTGCAGGCCTTTCTGTGTAGATTCACGTGCGCAGCAATACCTGTTGAGTACACTACAATAATTATGGCTTCTCCTTGACTGATTCTCAGGTCTCATTAGCACTATCCCTTGCTAGCTGCATCGGCATAGAATGTACATATATATAACTACTCGCGGAGGTCGATCTGCTTCCCGGCAAAATACCGATATCTTCTCGCGCCCAGAACCCGAAGTTTCTTCCCGTACATGATAAGCAAAGCATTGCCAAGAAGTATGACGGTTAAAATCACACTAAATGTAATGTAAAAGCCCGTTAACCCGGAGCTAGCAATCCAGGGAGCCAGAGCAAAGACAAAGATGGTCGAGATGAGGTTGCGGATAAATGTAACACCGACGAGAGAGCCCGCCACGATCTGTCCAAGTAAATCTGTGAGCGGTCGAAGCACGGAGATGTGATTGGGATTGCAACTTACATCGGTGTAGGCATCCGTCAGATACGTGAGAGCGACGCTACTGGGTGGTGTTGAGCCAAAGGAGGCCAGTCCGAGGCCCACCGCTGGCACTGGCCACGGAAGCCCCTTATCCAAACCGATTCCAAACATGATCATTCCCGCCGGTACAAAGGGAGTAAAAGCCAAGGAGAGCCACAGGCGCATCTCCGGCTCATAAATCCCATTGTTTCGCCGCGCGAGAAGGAGAATGAGTTTGTCACTCAAGGGCCCTGCGAGGAGTATTCCCAAGGATGTGCCAATGAATGAGGGGAGACCCATCAGGCCAATCTGCGCGGCAGTGAAATTATATGGCGGAAGAGTCATCCACGATGAAAGCGTTGTGACGGTAACCGTCACCGCCGCTGTCATCGCTCCATACACAACAGCCATAAAGAATATGGCGGGAATGGTGAAAAGCATGACAAAGGGCTCGTAGCTATAACGTGCGAAGTTGGCCAGAGAGCTTGGTGAGGTTGTCCATAGCGCAAGCCTCTGCAGATAGGTCTTCTTTGGAATCGAAGGGTCGATCCAGTGCTCTATCTCCGCTTCCATTCGCATTTTGTTGTCTGCCTGTGGATTCTCTTCATCCCTTGATACGGTTTCTTGATGTTCAAAACTCTCCTTTCCGTCCTGGGCCTTCACTGGTGACATGGAGGGAGGAACCTCCTCAGTAGGGGTCGCAACAAACTTGGTTTCTTCATAGAGAAACAGAAAAGCGACCAGACCGACACCGAATAGGATCACCATCCACCACCAGACCCACCGCCAGCCCTGTGAGTCCACGATGTACCCGCCAGCCAATGGAGACAGGCTAGTTCCGATGGTCATGACCCAGACGTAGATGCCATTCATCAAACCTCTCTGGTGGACGAAATAGATATCTGCGACCGTCATCTGCACCAGGACCTCCGCCAACGCGCCGACAACGCAGCTCAGGATATTGACCACCATTAAGTCCGCAACGTTCATCATCCGTGCTGTCCACACGCTGATAGCGCATTGGAAGGCAGTGCTGAAGACATATACCGGCCGTCGACCGTATTTCAGGGCGAAGGGGATGATAATCACGCTTCCGATACAGAGCGCTCCACATCCTGCTGCGTAGCTGTCATTCAGGATCTCGAAGCTGAACCCGAGCTCGGCGTTCACAGGGCCCCAGGTGACCGTTGCAACATCGATTCTGAATGAGTTGTGACTGGTGAGACTGGCAGAAACGTGTGGCGGGAAGGAATAGCACCTACAATGCAAAAACCATCATCACATAGTAGGAAACTAGGGAAAAGTTGAGGTGCTTGCGCCATGTGGGCCAATTCTTTTGTATATCAGCGGGGCTTCCTTGCTTTCGCGGATGCACAAACACTCACCAGCGGATCGTTGGGGTCATGACTGGGTTTTGGTTGTAGGATAACGCTCGAACCGCGGTCAGACTCGGACGCCACTGTCATATGTAACATTCAGCAAAACGGCCATCAAGGGCAGATATGGGGCTCATCTATACCTTCGATGCGAACCGTGCCAGGTGGCCATGCTGGGTCAATATCCCTGTTTTCAGATGTCATTGTGATTGTTTTGACGACTCCACGTTCTAGGACAGTGCAAGTCAGAAGGGTTAATGTTCTTTACCAGCTCTGCTCATGGCGGCCTCAGCATCTTATAGGGGTAGTCCATGGAAACTCCGCGCACCCGCCTATATGACATTCCAGGCCATGGTATTGTGTTCTTGCGACATCGGTTACGCTCCGAGCAGGGATAAGCTACTTGATACGGCGATCTCTGGGGTTCCCCACTAGTAATGCGGGGGTGGAGCCGCGTGGTTAGAGCTGGAAGGGATAGTTGGAGCGACAGTCCAATGGCGTCAATTTGCGCCAGGTACCGTCGCTGCTGGAGGGCCGTGCGAGGAAACCTTGCCGATGCGATCTGGCGCGCCACGCCGTATTCATGACCCACAGGCTAGAGAGTCGACATGGACATGACCTCACCGTTAGTCTAGAGGGCTTTAGCTGTTCTGGGGAATTGTTACGATCCATGTATCTCTGGCAATGGTAGTAAGAGGTGTTTCGTCAAATGTGGTCATAACAACGAAATCCCTCGTGCAATTCACAATGGCATGGTCTTTTCCCTAACTTCTTGGACACCGTTATCGGCCTCTCTCGTTCTATCGTTCTCTGCTCCTTCGGTCGAAGGCCAACGCGCAGAGTTTCCACCGTAGAGCTAGCCAGAACGAGTCAACCTGCTCTGTCGCTTAGGGCTCAACAGGTAACTAAAGAGAGTCGACACAAAGAACTCGCTGCCGAGGTTCCCGGGACGGTACCCTAGTACTAACATTGACACTAAATACCGAGGGACTGACTTTTCCTCCTCTCCTTCATCAAGGATGAATCTATCATTGCGCGTCAATATCTCTCCCCATACCAGATCAATCATACGACAATTCAGTTACATCGGAAGCTTCCGACATGACTGCCATGGAACAACATTTTGTGGCGTCCATAGCCTCGGTCGATGTTGACTGAGCCTGCCGCCGCACCGTACGAGCTTTCCACCATCTCATTATCAAATCTACCGACGTTCATATCAACTCGATATTCGATCAATCCTTGGACTATGCCCCCATCATCATTAAGGCAGGCAACAACGAGAGCATTTGCATAGCCCTCATAGGCAGCGTCCGGATGAGTGTGTGACTAAGCGACAGATCTAGTGCCAACTATTCTGCTGCCAATTTCTCGGTAGCTATGCCAAGCTGTTGGATGGATCTCATTAAATCCCATTCCGATATGAGCCACAGCTGCCATACATCGTGATCTCTTATTAACGACTGCCGACACTTGGATTGATTCGCATGGTCCCGAAAAGGGGCTTTCGACATGAGGAGAGACTGTTCAAATATTCAAACCCTTTATCCGTCTGCTACAACACGATCACGACCATACAAACCGCTTCCAACGCCACCTGATCATATCTACTTCTGCACGCGGAACGAGAAAGTGCAGGACCCAAGGGATCAGTATTCTGTCCGTCCTGAGATCTATATATAACAGACCACGGCGTGGTCAATTTGTTCAACAGTAAAGTGGCACCTATATTCTCAAGATCTGCAATCTTCAGCATTTAGATAGTCCTTCCGTACGATGAAAACCTACCATTGAGATCCTCATCTGAATATGAATTAACCTCTAGTGGTGACGCAGCTACCAGGTCAAAGCCTTCAAGCCAAATTCTTGATTTTCAAGCTCCAATTACCTCCCATCCCAGACGAGTCGATAGGCACCGCGATACTGCCCCCAGAGGCTTTATGTCTCTAAGAGAGAGATCAACAGCTGTCCTGTAACAGCCAATGGCCCTCGCACTTCCGAGTTTACTAATATCGGTCCAAGACTTCAGAGTGCTCAGCTCGATACCCGACAAGGTGGTCTTAGCGGTCAAAGCGGAGTTGAGTCCAATCTCATGTACGTTAAGGGAAAACCAGTGTTCGACAGATGATGCCCAACATGTGGGGGATACAGCGGCTGGTGCGGCGTCGACATTGACACTGATGGTTCGTCCATGCGACCATAATAATTTGACTTCGGTATACCCAGCGACTGTGTTGAACGCAGCAATGGGTGTAACTGTCCCGGTCCAGAAATTCAACAAGGCGATAGCCTCCCCCTTTCGATATATTTTCTTGGTCATAGCGGAAGAAGTGTAGACGGAATAGACCCACTCAGAGCCACTTATGCAATGTTTGGTCGTTATAGGGAATACATTTAATGATGTAGGGTATTGGACAAATGAGTCGATCCCCGAGGTCTCAGGAGCCGCCAGGGTGTTGTAGTTGGAAATGATCTGCTGTTTAGCCTTTAAAGAAGCCATTTCCAGAAGGGTCTGCCGGATCCGAGCTTGGACCTGGGGAAGTTGGTGCAGAATGATTGTGGTTGGGGCGGAGTGTCCCAATAGTTACGACAGGTAGATCTGAGTTCGTGTACGTGAGAATCTGCCTCACCCTATCCAGATTAAGCCATGTGTTTTTATCAATCAGAATGGCTTTGTACTGAGGGCCATCTGGAAAAGAATGCTTGTTCTTGGCTTCGTGGAGTACTCTGCAATCAGCTCTGGGATGTTCGATCAGCGACATTGTTCTAGATCAGGTTCTGTATCTCCAGTGGTCTCACCTAGTAAGTATAACTAGCATCGTTTTACCGAGTATTATCCATGTTGCCGGTACACCTTATTCGATATTCAGAATGGGTAAATCGACCGATGGACTACCTGTTCGCAGAACTTGATGAGTGTGTGCCATAGAGATACAAATGAGCCACTGAGGCTGACGCAGACCCTACTCATCCGCAAATCCATTATTCGAGGAGCCGAGCGGCATGAAAGGCGCAAAATTAGGTCGCACATTCGATGGAGAGTCGCAGTATGGAAAGCCATGGGTGACTGTGTGGCTGACGTCAATTGTATAACCCAACTTCGCTGGTCCCAGAAGCAAGTTCCAGGCAACGCCACATGCCTTGCGCATGTAAGCGCCCTCGGAGAGTCAATAGCAGCTGTGTAAAGCTGTAGGCGCGGTTTCAGATCGAGGTCATCAGTGAATCTTTTCAATCATTGGACACGGTAGTCGATATACAAGTCTGTGGCAGTAAAGTAGAGATCGTGGCCAATTTTTATTGCAAATTCATCATCGCCTGTTCATGTGGTAGCCTCTCTGACAATCTACAATAGATTTGGATTCAAACTGCAACCCCGACGTCTCTTGAATTATTCCAGGAACCCGTGGTTCCAATATTGCGTCGAGTCTAACTCAGGTGAGTCTTCGAAAGCAGATCCACACCCTTAACCTATACACAGTGGAAATGGTTACGCATAGGTTGTGGGTACAAGAAAAATGCAAGAGCTAAGATTTTATTCCTCACCCAGGACATCTGGTCTACATTCTAATTTAGATGCTTATTGGCGATATGGCTCATCAACGTGTCGGACACAGCTTTGGATTTATGCGTCCTCTTTTTTACAGCAAGCATCATGATGATGCACGGGTTAATCTTGTATCTGGAACCACATGCCATTAGGGTCAACATCAGAAACATCTACGTTCGGTTCCATGGCAGAAGGCCCCTCAGTGATGAAGGTCGCGATAATAAACCACCACTCAGCCCCTTCATTGACTAGTATATTGCTCAGAATGTGGAGGAATAATGGCGCGAGCGGCGGAATACACGGAAGCTTTAGGACGCAGAACTAGTGGCTAGTTGTATGCATGTACCCCTCCCTCACTCCAGCTGAGCATAGCTCCACCAATGATCAGATCGCCATGTACGTTGCATAATAGGTCTGACCGCATGAAAACTCGAAACTCTACAAACTGCTTTGAGTACAAATAGGCTGAGTAGACCCTTGTTTCCCTTGCCCCCGACATCTACGCCTCACACTGAGGACGGCCCATAATGCTAACAAATCGCTCTACCATACTGAGTATCATGTACCAAGACCATGGGTGAGAGCCTTGAAGAGTTTTGGTCATACGGGGGTCTACCGTGATCTATGCGGACCGTGCCTCTCTCCAACACAGTTCAGTTTGGCTTCATGTACCTAGAAAAACCAATTGAGGGGCTATCGACTTAGTATTTTGAACACCATCTGCAAAGAGGCCACTAATGCACTCTCGACAGTTGGAGGGGAGACGATTAGCATATTTGCTTGGTGCCACATCATTCTGCACCGTGCATGCCGCGCTAAATCAGGCAGAAACGAGGTCATATGCATGTGTCATTGGTCGGAGCAGTTGTTGGTCTATCATATATTCAAGCAAATCAGACCCTATTTAGTCTATTGGCCTGGCTATTTAATCTGCCTCGTCGCGCAAAGTCAAGTTAGATCCTGTTGCAACCTCCCAATTCCCTAAAGTGAAGCACGGCACATTGAACAAACGAGAAAATGGTGCGTTGCGCACCACAAGTTCGATATCCAGATCTTTTTCTAACCTTACCTGTATGATAGCCTGCCTACTCACGCGAGGAGATCGCTAAATGGAAGGAGGAGTTCCAGAAGCTGGTGAGTGCATGCGATCGATCTGTACAAGCTCTGCTAATGTCAGTAAACATCATAGAACAAGGACTATGATGGTAAGTCCGTTACTCCGTGAACTACTGCCTGCAATATCTGACACATTTCTATCTGCTAGGTTATATCGATCCTTATGAGCTCATTGGTATTGCAAACGAAAAAGGCCTAGGCATGACCGGCGAAGAGGGTGTAGCGTGGGTCAAAAAGCTGGACTTTGACGGCGATGGCAGAGTTTCATTCGGTGGTATGTTACCTCCCACCTGCACGTCCATCCTGCGACAAAGCTCGCTCGTGCTTACTCAATTCAACAGAATTCCTCGCAGCGTTTGGTCAGAAGAACCAGAGCAGCAGCTAGGCACACATTGAGAGGGAGGATCAAGGAACTCGGCATGATATCGAATATCATTTTCGATACTAGGTTTATAGACGAGCCTGTTTATTACCTAGGGTCTAGCGCTCGAGTTACACCACTGTCTCAGGGTACTTGTAGCATCCTCGAATAATTTACTTGCAGTTTCAAGTGTTATAATATTGGTGGGGAGGTGGCCAAGCATCAGCTGTCTACTAATCATCAAGGCGACAACAGTCCCATGCGCTACCTGGTTATCATTTTCGTAGTTTGTGCATCCGATAGTGGTCCTATACACTAATACGTCCAGGATCGAGAGTACACTCCGGAATCCATGTAGTTGTTAGCACAGATTTGATGTTCTTGTATATCTTTGTTATCTGAAGATGACATTAATATATTCACGCCTAATGCCCTACTGTGACAACGCTCTTCCTGGAGGCAACGGAAATGTGAAAGCATTTTATTGGTTGAAGAATGGTGAAATACTAGTTGGTCAATCTGCCACAATGCCACACTCTGTTCGTTGAATGTTATCTGAGTCTTACTCTGAATCTTCCAATTCCTCTGGTTCGGTCGGCTCAGGCTCTGCTCTCAGTCCTTGCTCGATCACAAGCGCCTCGGAAAGACTCATATTCCTACATTCGACAGCACGTCTCAGTATCTCGGTACGCAGGTGGTCATCAAGGGGCGGTTTGGTGCCCTTTGCCGAGTGGGCCATAATACGAAGACCATCGAGAAGAAGGTCCGACGGGCCAATGTGGTCCCAGTCTACCTCCTGGATCTCTTGGCCCTCCTTATTATCCGTAGTTTCTTGGGTGGCCATGAGCTGTCGGGGGCTGCCTCGCCAGTTCGGGTCTATATAACCATTCATGGAGTCGGCACTGCCGATGACCATTTCAATCCATGTCAGAGCCCAGCCGCCATTCTTCGCCCACTCCGTGAAGCCCTCCGGGTCAGTGATGGCCAGCCATGCTACCGAGAATCCCGCCGATAACAGGGGCCCTACGCCCGGCACAAGACCCAACCCTGCGGAGACCACGGTCTCGATGAGGTTGAGCAGAAACGAATTTCGGGGCGGCACCGGCTTCCAGATGACATCCACGGCGAAATTCGCGTTGATGAAATTAATGAAGTCAAAACTCAGATTGGGGCGCACGTGTGGCGTTAAATGCCCCGTCGCGATGTCGCCGATTTCTCGTATGACAATGAGCTTTTCTCGCCAGATATTCGTCACTCGTAGCCTCGGTGTTAGGGCGAGCAGCTTGATGCATTCTTCAACAACCACCTCGTTAGTATTTCATCAGGTCCGGCAGACATCCCTAGATGCACTTACCTTGCACGTTGATTCCTAGACTGTGGCCCCACGCAAAGCCTACTCCGAACTCCGGGGTGAACTCGTGACTAAGAAATCGGTTTATTCTTGGACGCCAAATCTCCCGCGCTGATTGATGGTAGAAGTTAATCTGGACGTAGGTGCAAAGCTGGGGAAAGTCCTGGTCGGCTTGCTGGGACAATGGAAAGTAGATGGCCCGAATGGGCGTGACGAGCTAGGGAGTACGCGGTAGGTTAGGTTCAATACACGTCGCTATTGTCCTTAGCAATGGCTTACATCAATCCATATCCACTGTTCTTGTTCCGTCGGCAGAGGACAGGGATGCACCCGAACCTAGCCAGATCAGCCTCTACTTGCTACTCAACGTTGATTGAATACCGTTCTAGGCGCTCCGAAAACTTACCTTCTGGGCCCCTCCGCGGTCGCGATCCCTGAATTCGGCTGGGTTTCTCTCCAGTGGGATCTGGGCCCAGCGGCGGATATTGTTGTTGCTGCCGTAGCTCACAGGGAGATGGCTCCAAAATCCGAACCAGGTCCTGGGTACCCCGGATGGCCTTTCACGCAGGTACTGAGATCGAGGGCCGCGATGATCGGGCTCTGGAAGACCACGGACCTCTCGTGCCATGGCCTCATTGGTAACCCACTCAATGAGAAAATGAGAATAAAAATGGTTCGCATTATCAGCGTCGAAAAAGCCGAGGTTGTTGCTAAACCGTAGGCTTGATCGCTGGAAGTATACTTCCCCTTCCGGATGTGCTGCTGCCATGGTGGATCGGGACCTTAAGAGACGATGTCAAATCGAAAGAGATGGGCAGCACAGGATGCCACATCGCCAAATTTATAAGAAATTCACAGCTGGAAAAAGGTAAGGGGGAGGGGGGAAGGAAGGGGGGATGAATATCGCCATCAATCTGCAATGTTCAGCTTGAGCAGGCAGGATGTTACCACCGCCATCACATCAGTCAATATATGCAATCGCAAGGATTATGCGGCGGCTTGATTGGTTCTGACCTGCATTTGATCTGAGGCGAGCTGAACCCAAATAATATATCTAAAGGAAGCACTGCAGTTCAGCAGCACCACACCTCAAGTGGGCGTAGTTGTGATTGGGGCCTGGCAATGCACCCGCCGTTGCTTTTCTAGGATGTATCGGCGATGGCGAGCCACAGAGACCCATATCTATGCATCTGAACAGACTGGTGAGGCACCACCATGGTAACGCTTCATAATAAACGAACACTGTATCAGCCCTTAGCCACGTTGAATCATAATCTGCATGGATAGTGGAGGGAGGAGCACCTGGAGAATTTACGCTGCATAGCACGACCACGTAAGTGACGCGACCATCCCCTCCTTTTCCGGGTTGTCGTTCTGACCCATCACGACCAACCGATGTGAAACACGAGCTGTGTCTTACTATAGCTGTTTATACTCTCTTTTTTGTGCGATACCTTTGAGAGAGGTACCTTTGATCTTGTCCTTTCTGGGCGAGAAGGTGAACGGGTTTGGGAAGGAGTTGAGGGTGATTAGGGCTGCTACAAGACGGATTGGCTCACTGGTTTCATGCCAAGCCGTTTTGCCTCCAGCTGTAAGTCTGCTCAAGACACTCGTGAAGGTCCCAATGCATATTACTAACGATTCGTCATCCGGTGGAGCAAAACATAATATCCCAAATCTCGTTGGTTTCTCGCTCGTGACTTTATATAAATTAATTAGCGGCTGAGACCGCGTAACGCACCCACGTTACATCACGTACTCCATGTGGGCAGGGGGAAGCCAAAGATGACTGGAGGAGTGAACTGATAAATAGGCAGAATGATTCCGAGCTCTAGAATCGGTATAGTGGTCAGGGGAAAGCCTCGAGTCGGGTAACTTGCATGACTCGGGCAGCTGGGGAAGAGTAGCGGATCAGCGTCGATCCCGTCTTCAACGGGGGGTACAGAGTAGTGTATTTAGCGTGTACGAGCTGCGCTAGGGTGCCATGATTGCAATCTCATAGGGTCAACATCCTAGGTAGGCGAGATGTGGCTAGATAAAGAATCGGATCAAACCTGGGCGGCAATTCGCGCTAATTGCAGTCTGCCTCTTTCTGCCTTGCCTTGTTTCGGAGGCATGGGTCAGTGCAGCTTGGTGGAATGGCCTCGTCCCGTAGTAATTCAGCTCATTGGACTAATTCTTAGTACTAGAGGTTCAACATTGTACTTTCATTGTTCCATATACCACCATGGCACGCCATGACGTTGACAGCCAGTCGCATGTTACCCCATCCCGAAAGTGGCGCCAGGGCTTGGGGCTCTTTTTGTACTAAGAAACCAACCACATCTACTCAGCGCGAATGTGAATGGACGGTATAGACGAACAGTGTGTCCTCCCCTCGTCAATGTCAGACTGTTACCTTGAGTGTAGTTGCCGTATTTTTTATTGTGTAAGGGGCATTGCTCTCTTTCACTCTATTCAGTCTATACTAATATATATATGTCGCGTAATGCCGCATCTTTACTAGGTAGTATCAGTACCTCAGCAGCAATGCCAACGTCCAAGCTTTTTGCGCAATGCCCACCTTTCCCTTCGGATCTGTCCGTAGTTCCCCTAACGAGAGTTTCTCTCTCAGCACTGGAGCGCAATTGTCCAGCAGAGGCACAGAAGCTCCTTTCAGCATGTCAAGAGTGGGGTTTCTTTCTGCTGGACATGAGAGATTCGGACCAAGGAACTGCAATGATGCAGGACGCAGAAGAAATGTTTGATCTCACAGTCGACCTGTCAGAGATGGACTACGAAACCCTGAACAAATATCACCACGAACCACCCGATTTTACACGGTATGTGCTGCTTCTGCTATCTTCTGTCGCACCTTGCTAACGAGCCAATCAGGTATAAATCCCTTGGCACCACGAAGACAGAGCCCGGAAAATTCGACCACATCCACGTCTATTCGCTTGCCCAGGATGATGTGCTAGGGAATGCTTCCTTGGAGACCCAGCTCCCGCACCCAGAGACCATCACTCGCAAGAAGGCCCAGACCAGGGACTTTATATCCCGCAGCCACGCCGTGTTGCATCGTGTTCTCGGCAGCCTAGATACCGCACTCGGCATTACCCCCGGAACCCTGTCAGCGATGTGTCCGTCGACTGAACCCTCTGGCACCCTCGTCCGTCTCATCTGGACCCCTCCCAGCACCGAGGAGCCCAATTACGGTCAAATCTCCTTTGGCGGTCACACCGACATGGGCATCATGACGCTACTCTTCAATGTCGCGGGGGGGCTCCAAGTCCTCCCCCCGGGCGCGGCCAATGTGCACGAGAACTGGCAGTTGATCCGCCCGGAGCCTGGCTGTGCAGTCGTCAATGTCGCGGATACCCTCGAGCAGTGGACTGGGGGACTCCTGCGCAGCTCCCTTCATCGCGTCGTGACGGCCCCTGGGGCCCAGGCGATGGTCCCGCGGAGAAGTGTGGCGTATTTGCTGCGGCCGAGACAGGATGCGTCGTTGGCACGCTTTGTGGGAGGGATTGTACCGCCGTTGAAACCTGGGGAGCAGAATGAGACAAGGTCGGTGGATGAATGGAATGAGTGGAGGTCGAGGCAGATTATGAAGGGGCAGTTGAAGAATGAGCATAAGAGTCAAGGGGAGAATTGAGATCGCAGGTGGGTGAAGGATCCGCGACTTTAGCGACACAGGGGCGGGCATAGGTGGCTGCTAAGGAAATAGAAACATCGTATATAGGCTGGCACATAGAATTTGCGACGCATACTATTTCATCTACAATTGAGGGTTTAGCCACCGTCACTATGTAACGAGTCACATTTGCAGCACACTGATAACCCCGACGGCAAGTTTACAACTTCTGCATCTTAGAAGCCGGAGGAATCAGGACCGCTGTCTGATGACTGATCGCAATCAAATCCATCTTCTCGTCAAACAACAAAACCTCCATATCCATCCGTCCATTCAGAATGCGCTTGCATTCGTTTCGCAGGTAAAGCCAGCGAACGCCCTCCGGAGGCAGCCGTTGCTTGATCTCCGTGGACAACATCAACGAGACATTGACCATTCTGGCCTTGAGCCTCTTTGAGCCGTCATCCTCCAGCGCTCTCCAATCTTCTCGGCCTTCCCGGCGCGCGTTCTGCTGCTGTTCGGCAAACTCGAGTGTGGCCGCTATGCTTCCTGTCGATGGCTTGCCTTCTATGGGCGGGAAAAGATTTTCTTGGATTGGAAGCGGCATATCCACGATGAATTGAATCATCTCATTGGTCCAGCGCGCATAGGTATCGGTTCCTGCCCCTTTCCGGACCAGAGAGCCCTGTGGGTGGCAATCCCAGCCCGGTTCAATCCATTGCTCGATGAAAGTGGCTTCGCCCCGTGGGGTCCTTGGGATGAAGGCCTTGGCGTAGGAATGGCCCCGTCGAAACCCATCGGGGTAGAAGGCGCAGTGGTAGGAGATCCAGTCGGGATGGCTGTCGGTCGCGAGTTTCGTCAGGTCTATGGGTTTGGGCTCCGGTGAGGGACGCCAGCCTGTTTGAAGCGTTACGCCTTCGATTGAAAAATTGGTGATTCTGACAGCCCCACCATTCTTGTCAGTGCTTTGTCTTCATTCCATTTCTTGCCAACATATGCAGGCGTCTACGCACACCAGATCCGCCGAAGTCGTCAACTTCTCACCCTGGAATGACTCGACACGCAAGGTGGACCATCCCTTGCCAACACTGACCTCCCGCAAAGTCATTGTCATCGGCTTGGTAGGGAACACGGGCCGATAGAACTGCACCACCGCTGAGCGAAGATCCACCTGATGCTGCATCTTCGGATGGTGGCGGGCATAGTGGAGGGCATATTTGGCCATTGCACAGGCGATATAGCCTCCGATCGTCACTGTCACCGAGCCCGACGAGTCAGTTCACTCTCAAAAACAAAAGTCCTGGAGGAGGCAGGATGTCTGAATACCATTGCCGATGCCAATGTCCGAGGGGAGCTGCAGCGTGGTTGAGGGGCCGGTGGACAGCGGAAAGTCCAAGGCTTGGGACAGACTCGTGGGAGGAGGCGGAGCCATGATGGACATCCAAGTAGAGGTTTTGTTCTGAATTGTAACACAACAAATACTTCGCAGGTCCTGAATATATCCGAGCGAGGAAACAGAAACAGAAAAAGGAAAAGAAAAGAAAAGAAAAGGAAAAGGTAATGGAAAAATGGGGTCGGAGTGGAAAGACCGAAGGAATGAAGCAACAAAGAAACATCCCTGCCAGACCCTGGTCTAGCGTACGACGCCTCCGCTTTTCCTCGTTTCTTTGTATTGCCGTTGCTCAACACAAAGTTGTTGTTTGTTTTTGTCCGCGTTGGCAAGGTCCACCTCCCGCCATCGACTCCGTCAACAATGAGACGTTTATTCGGCAATCAACAGTCATTGCACATATGGAAGATGGTTGAAGTAGTCGTATTTTTAGACTTATTCAGGCCGCATGATTACTCCAGCGACGGAGAATCCTGCGGAGGGGATCGCATCGTGGTATATCCACATAGTCACTGCGACGATGTTTGATGCGGTCGAAGCTGATGTAGGCGAGAGTTGGAGAAATGGAATCTCCCTGGAGAGATTATCTGTGGGAAGCTGTACGGCGTGGCAGCCATGGTAGTATAGTGATAGACATTTCGATCTATACTCTTATCAGAAGTCATCAACGTAGGGGAATAGGGACTATATCTCACGGCAAAGGAACGTTGCTGAAGAATTCAAGGATTGTCTCGAGGGCCAACTTCGTGACCACCTGGGATGTGGGTCGACACAGCCGAGTTGCTGCAAGAGTCGCGTCTTTGAATTTCACATCCACCGCCCTGTTTTGTGCAGTATCACCAGGCATGTGGCGCCATACATTGCCGGGGTCGCGGCGGGGCTTGGGCTTCGGTGAGGCTGTGCATCGCGATTCTCCGCAACTGTCTTCTGCTTCCAGCGGACGGAAGTAACCCTGTAACAATCGCAGGTGGTCCACAACCAGGCTATTGGTCGGACATACAGGCGTGTCCTGGAATGGGCCCGAAGAATAGCCCGAATAGACAATGTTCCAGGTGGCTGTATTTGCGGCTCTGGAAGTTCCTCTTGCACTTTACGTTGAGACCCCAGAGCGGATAATTCCAGGGCGAACATGATTTAAACAAAGGAGAGTACATCCACACAAGTATCTCACGAGGATAGGAGCCGTTATTCGCGTGTCCACCGTTGCTGTTGTTGACGCCGTTGACGCGTTGCCCTCGTTTCAAGTCTCGTGATGAGGTGGCCCCAGGCACCAACCAGAAGTCACTTTGCGATGCATTTCATCCTCCAGCGTCCGGTGTGGCAATGCATCCCCTCACTGCGCCTCTGATGTCTTCTATTGACCATGTTTGCCTATTCGTGACCAATCATGATAAGAGGGGATATTCAATCAATCGTGGATACTGGATGGGTTGATTCGTGGAGGATACACTCAGGTACATGAACTGAAGGTTATCTACAGCTTTGTCTTTCCCTTTCCACGCCCAGCCTCTCCCTTAAATCCAAACAAATACGCTGCGACCTTGCGGATCTGGATTTCCTCTGCACCTTCCGTGATACGATAGCGGCGGAAATGTCGATAGATGTGTTCGAAGGGATAGTGGCGCGAGTACCCATCACCACCATGAATCTATCAAGTCAGCCTCACCAAGAATCAAGCAAGAAACCAAAGAAGGGGAAGCAATACCTGAATCGCTTGATCGGCGGCCTGGCAGCACAACCGATTCGCCCAGAAATTACACATGGCCACTTTATCACTCAACTGCCTCTCGATCGCAATCCACGCCTGATCCGTTGACTCAGCCACTACGCGATCCATGTCCCAACTCGTCTTCAGAATCAACAACCGCAACATCTCCACCTGTGTCATGAGCTCGACAACCGGAAACTGCACCGCCTGGTGATCTGCCAACTTCTTTCCCTCCCCCCAGATGGTCCGACTGCGTGCGCGCTCAATGGCACGTTCGAGACAAAACTTGGCCGCTCCGCACGAGCTCGCCGCCTGTCGGATGCGGTTCTCATGCACAAAGGTCTGCGCAATCGCCAACCCTTGGTCGACGACCCCGAGAACCGCCGACTCGGGCACCCAGACCTCGTTCAAAGTCACCGTCGCGTGGTCTGTGGGCATATTAAACGTCCACTCATAGCTCGCAATCTCCACCCCTTCTGTCTCCCGGGGAACCAGGAATGCCGTGATGCCCTTCGCCGATCCATCCCGGCCAGATGTCCTCGCGAAGATGATCATATGGGTGCAGTGATGCGCGCCCGTCTGCCACTTCTTTGCGCCATTGATTTTGAACCCGCCTGGAACACGCGTCGCCGTCGTCGACATGAAGGTCGCGTCGCTGCCGTGGTCG
Source organism: Aspergillus nomiae NRRL 13137 (assembly GCF_001204775.2). Classification (NCBI taxonomy): domain Eukaryota; kingdom Fungi; phylum Ascomycota; class Eurotiomycetes; order Eurotiales; family Aspergillaceae; genus Aspergillus; species Aspergillus nomiae. The sequence goes on along the minus strand of NW_015378115.1, from coordinate 81,475 downwards.
GGCTCGGTGAGGCCGAAGGTGGTGCGGAATTCTCCGCGAAGTCGCGCGGGGATGAGGGTACGTTTTTGCTCTGCGGTGCCGAAGTGGTGAAGCATGAGGACATCCGGGAAATTTCCAATGATGCTGTGTTCGTTCTGCAGGTCATTGGCGAGCCCTAGACCCCCGCCGTACGTGGGGTGTGAGGCCATGTGGAAGCGCGTAGCGGACATCCATAGGTTGGTATCGGGGTGGCCTTGTCCACCGTAGATTTTGGGGAGAGCAAAGCGGAAGAATCCGGCTTCGTCCGCGAGATGGCGGGCTTTGCCTGGTGTTTTGTTAGCATCGTACTCTTGTTGAAGGTGACCGAGCTGAAGACGGGCATTGGTAGGGCTGGGAAGGGATGGATGTACCTAGTAAATCCTCCCACTCTTGGGATGGAAGGCCACCCTGAGCCCAATCCGTCCGGGCATACTCGCGCCGATGATCAAAAAACGGTTGTTGTCTCCGGAGTGTTGGAGAGGAAGGATGGTCGAGTTGATGAACTTGTCAAGGGAGTCAAGGTGGGCGACTAAGGGGGCAGGCAGGTCAAAATTCATGGCTGTCCAAGGGATAGTTTTTATCACGTTTCCTATCTATATTGTGTTAAGGCGTACGGAAGTTTCGTAACCATAATAGTTCGTTATAGCTGGGCTTGATGGATATCCACATCTACCCCAGATTCCGCTCCGCACGGTGTGGTTCAACCCCGCAGCCCTACCTCGGTCCCTCATCGGCCGCTCGGCTTCTCTGCTTGAATTGGGCCAAGTCTGTTAACTTTCTAATACAAGTATGAATGACTTGGTGACAAAACTAGGGTCCATCCAGCGTGTTTGGATACGATGGTCGGTTCGAAGTCGTCTTCGTTTATGGCTGCTGTGTTGGATGTGTCTATCGGGGATTCGAGTAAATCCTTGAACTATTGGGCCGCTAGCTACGCGGAAGCATGCTTGTATATAGAACAAACCACTCTCGCTTTATTAGAAGTCTAGAAAGCTTGAGCAGTGGTATTTACAGCTTCTTCTCTCGGATGTAACTCTCGCGCAGCTTACTGACCGTTTCCCACATTATCTGCGCTCTTGATTCAAGGCTGTCCGCCCATTCTTTCGCGCCCGGGCTCTTGGATTGGCCTGTCACGTATCGTGCTGTTATCCCTTGTGCGATGACACAACCTCGAAAGTGAGCGAATGCAATACCCCAGTCGAGGTCCGACCTCGCCTCGTATCCTGATTCGTGATACCACCTCAAACACTCCTCTAGACTAGGAAGGCCTGGGATACAATTCCTAGCCTGGTCACGGAGTACCGGTGCACCTGGTCCAGACTCTTGGAAAATCGGGGACAGAAGGTTAACAATATCCGATAAAGGGTGCCCGATGGTTGCCATCTCCCAGTCTAACACCCCGATTACCTTTGGCTCTGTTTTGTGAAAGACGATATTATCGATCTTGAAGTCCCCGTGGACGATGGTGGAGCGATCTTTAGGCTGATTCGTCTTGAAAAAGCCCGCAATTTCCTCCAGGTGTGGAAGGTCACCAATGGGTAGATTCGTTTTGACATTCACTGCCCTTGACTGGCTTTTGGCTATTGCTGTAAAAGTTCGAATCTGGCGATCATAGAAGTTATTATTCTTACCCAACCCCCCTAAGCCGACCGCATTATAGTCGAGGGTATGCAGCTTGACCAGAGTTCTCACTGCATCCCGCCACCTATTTCCGGTCAGCCTGTGGCACAAGGTCATATGAATATTGGAGCTTTACATCTCCTGGCGTTGTTCAGCGGTCACTCCGGGCATGTACGGATCTGTAATAAATCGGCCGTCCAAGAACTCCATAATGTAGAACGCGGTGCCGATTACCGTCGGATCTTCGCATAAAAGATAGACTTTGGGCACTGGAACCTCGGTCTTCTCAAGGGCGTGCAGGATCCGATATTCGCGGTCTACCTGGTGGGCCGTTTTGGAAATGATCTCGCCTGGTGGCTTTTTTCGAAGCACATATCGTCGGGATTTCGCATCTGTGAGTAGGTACGTTGGATTGGACTGGCCAAATCCAAACTAAAGCCCACAAAAACGACAAAAAAGAATATTTAACTCCTGTTCATCCTCTGTGACGGCGGTATAGCATAGTCCGGGGGTAAATTAGGTACCTGCTTCAGATCCAGCGGTGGCGTTATTTCCAGGTTGTGTTGCCCAATATAGTTTTCTAGGGCACCCAGGTCAATGAGCTGCCTGACGGGACCGGCCATCATGCCCTTCTCGATGCTTATTACTCGCTGCCTCTAGATCCCCGATGCTCTGCTGTGCGTATATAAACTTATATTAACCCCGCTTGGCGCCCTCGGCTAGCAGGAATTACCCCGCATTGGTGCTAATCCCCTCGGGCGTGGAGATACCGGCCGTGGTTGACCTTCCCGCACGGCCTCGGATGGAACCCTGGGTCAGGGTGTCACTTAGCCCCCCAAAGCTTCATGAATAGCAACGACTTAGTAACTAAGGAGTTCTCTTGCACAGGAAGATCCCAGCAAAGGAGCATCGCTGCAGTCAAGATATACACATTATATTTGGACGCTAAACCTAACTACACTATTTTGAGTACTTAGGTTTCCTAAAGGCAAACTATCGATGATGTTATTTACGGGTCACAGTGACAGAGATCTCGGTGGCATCCTTGACACTGTCCGATGTAAACAACGCCAAGGTACGCTTGTCAACTTCGTGCTGGACCAAGCTACCCTCGGGCGAGACCTGGACGCTATATCCATTGGGGAACGTGGATGGGGGCAGGATGACCTCGGTGGGCGCGTCGATGGCGGGATCAGATGTGAACTTCAGCTCCAAGGTGGCTGAACTCTCAGAGAAGCTGAAGCTCTTTGGGGTGCCCGCGACAGCCGCCGGGTATGCACGGCTGTAGTGCGTGGCTAGCTCAGGGTATGCCTGACCAGACGTGCCATTGTACAGGTTTTCGTACGCCCAGCCGATCCAGGAAACCATCTTTTCGTCGGTCGCGGACATGGCGTCCGCAAGGTCCTGCATTTGCTTATCGTCGCCCATCCAGAACGTGAGCTCGGTCAACACACCGGTCGTCCGAAGGCGCTCGTTGTCCTTGCGACGGTTGTCGAGCGTGTTGGAGATCGAGCCCATCTGCGGCGGGCTGTAGTAGTGGAACGAGTGCACCGACTTGGATCCGTCCCCGAGAGGGACGTCGTTGAAACCGGACAAGACGTCGAGGGTGGCGCCTTCGAACCAGATGAGCGTGTCATTGTCGACCGTACGGATCTGCTTGGTTGCTCGGTTCCAGAGCCCTTCCATGACCTTGTGGTCGGCAACGCCAGGCACCAGCAGTGTCGGATCGGCCCAGGTGTCGCCCACCCACGGCTCATTGAGCAGGTTATATCCGACGATATTGGTCGTCTGCACATACTCGGACGCCAGCTTCTTCCAGTACGCCGCGAACGCATCGCCCAGCCCGTCGTAATTGTTGTACAACCGCCCAAATGCATTGCCTATCGCGACCGACGTGTAGCTCAAAGCCCAATCCACAGTGCCGCACAGCGACTCCGGTGTGGGGAAGCCACGGTCATCCACAGGGAACGGCGTTGTCTTGAGGGGATACGGATACATCTTCCCGCTCGAGACCCAGTCCTTCTGCACAAACCACTACCAAGCCATGTCAGCATCAACCGAGCGAATTTGCTCCCTACGGTTACTTACGTCCGGTGCACCGTTGCCACAAAGTTGCCGCGCCAGGCAGTCCTGATGCACATCCACCAAGACATAAAGACCATGGTCCTCAGCCATCTTGGTCTGCTGCTTCATGATATCCAGGAAGGTCTGGTTGTACTCGCCACGCACAGGCTCTGCACCAGCCCAGCTGTGGCCCAACCGCACAATGTTCAGACCCAGATCATGCAGGTTTTGGACATCTTGCTCGCCGAAGGAGGAGACGCCAGGCACCCACTCCAAGGGCCGATGCCATGGGGGCTCCTTCATCACTACATTGGTTCCGTGGAAGAACCGCGTACGGCCGAATTCGTCAACAATTTGATGCGTGTCTTGATTGACCTGCTTGATACGCGACATGCCTGGATGAGCCTTGTACCAGCCCTCGGCATCCTGAGCCAACACACCCGCCGAAGGTGTGCCGACCACCGCGAACAGCGATACAAGAGAATTGCGAGAAAACAGCATTCCAATTGAAGGATTGAGTCAATCCCGAGGGGTTATCAAAGAAAAGAAGAACGAGGTGGAGAGGGAGTGTCGATCCGGATCAAGGGTCTACAGAGAGGTTATATATCAATGGCCAGTTCTCCTTTTTGCATAACGTAAAGCAGGGTTACATTCCTCGTCAATCGCCTGAAGAATTAGACGGCGACCTGACCCACCAAACCCCCCCACCCGCAACTAGTATTGGGCCGTGGAGACACGTCGCTGGGTTTAATGAGAAAAGCGGGTCCAGTTCGCCTATAACGACGACAAGCCGCTTGATGGCGGCGGGAAGGTAACATGAATAACAGCCAAGGTGGGTCACTAGCACTGTCACTCCGCACCCTAAAGGCATGCCACACTTGCAGAAGGATGTACACAGCGTCTACAAGCCTCGCGTAAGAAGCGAGAGCATCGGGGACTATTCGGGGTTGTATCCAGCTCTCTGTCACCTGCCTTTACTGTTCAGAAGGAATCCGGTAGCGTGAGTTGATATATTACCAATCTACCCCAGATGCGGTTTCTAGCGTCCGTCGCAGTGTGATTGGTTTTATCTCAGATCCCCGCATTGTTCTAGGAAGGCTATTAATTATAAGCGATGAACTGCTTCAATCCTCCTTATAACAAACGGGTCACATGTGCTGTGTAGGGCGTAGGTAGTCTGGTGGATCTTATTTGTCGGTCGTGCCACTTTTGATGCCATTATACGCCTGTTAGATGAACGCAAGTTCGTAATGCTTATCATTGGGCCTTGCCACCTTGGCGAGGTCGGTACAGCAGATGGAGTGTTCCTTCCCCTTTTCCTAGGTTGGGAAAGGTCCAAAAAGTCGTAGCTACAGACGGCAGGAAAAAGGGGTCGCAACGACCGCTAGCGCCTAGTGTCCGATCAGAATACCTCGGCCATTACTCAGCCATGAGTTGCAGCGCTCATCGCGCCATGTTCGCATATCCGGGAGGCCCCACTTGTCCCTGTACGCTGATTTTGATTCCAAAACAGATAACTCCATCGTCGTGTGTGCGCCGGGCAGATAGGTGGGCCGAACCGTGCAGAATCAATTCTAATTCTAGAGCCCACAGTAAAACAGAGTCACAAATGATCCCAAATGTTAGAATACCCAGTATATGATCTCGCAAATATCCCTCCATCCGACTAGGCTGCAGGGGTGGCAACACAATCCTAGTCGCTAGCCACAATAGGGTTTCCCATAGATTAGCACTAGAATCGGAGGAATTATCAGTCCGATCCTTCGGCTATCCACATGTGATGCTATCCGCAAATCTGTCCGGGGATAGCGACAATCGATCGTGAACCAAACTCTGGAGAAGATGTTTCCCCGCGTGTGTAACCAGGCGCTGTGCTCTATGCCCTTTTATACAATCATGACCCTGACTGCAACATGTTTGTTTGCTTTCCACAACTCTGGGTTGGAATAACTCGCAGAAGGTAGCTTGAGCTTTTTGGTCTATTACAGAATGCCGTCCAAACGCGAATATGACTTGATTTTGTTAGGTGCAACTGGCTACACGGGTATACTCACGGCGCGGTATATTTTTAAGTCGCTACCACCTGACCTGAAGTGGGCTATCGCCGGAAGAAACAAGGAAAAGCTCGAGCTGCTTGCTCAGTCTCTAGTGCCTGAAAGCTCATCTAGGCAGCTACCCGGTTCGTGAACGGCCGGTTCCCATCTGCTTTTTCAACAGCTGAATTCCGAGTAGATACCGTCGTTGTGCAGCTGAACCAGAACGAGCTTAACGACTTGGCAAAAAGGACACGGCTAATTATATCGACCGTGGGACCATTCGCGCTTTTCGGCTCGGACACCTTCGCTGCCTGTGCTCGAAATGGCACGCATTACTTGGACTGGTCAGTCTTCAGAGTCCTCAAATACATGACAGAAGCTGACAATCAATGTATAGCACTGGAGAGGTGCCCTGGTTGAAAGACATGATTCGGCAGCACGATACCATCGCAAGAGAGAACGGAAGCATTGTAAATCCCTTTGGGCATGAAGACCGCACTGAGATATTTGTAGCTGACTGCACCCAGATGATTCCATGTTGTGGCTTCGACTGTGTGCCATCCGATCTTTCCACCTGGCTGCGGCCAACTATATCCGTCGCCATTTCGGCACGAAGACTGGCCGTGTTGATGTCTGCATCCACAGTGTCCAGGGTGGAATCAGTGGCGGGACATTGGCTTCCGTTCTGCAAGCGTTTGAGCTGAATTCCCCGGGCCATCTCTACAAGGCCCATGCCCCCTATGCCTTATCCCCGAGGCGGCCCTCGCCGACCGTGCCCATAAAACGAACTAGTATCTGGACCAAGGTTTTCGGACTACTCCGGATCAAACAACTCGGCTGGATGGCATATCAGCCACAAGGACCGGTTGATCGAGCTATTGTCCATAGGTCCTGGGGCTTACTAGAGCCGACTGCTGTTGCTTATGGCCACAACTTTGATTTCCATGCTTGGTTTAAGATATGGGGACCCGTGGTGGCGATCCTGTGGCATTTTGGGGGGTTAATCTTGGCGCCGTTGATCCTCCTACGGCCTATTCGAAAGCTGCTGCCCAAGCTCTGGTATGAACCGGGTAGTGGTGCAGGCCAGGGTAAAATTGAGAACAATTGGTTCGAGTATCGATGTGTCGCCGAGGCAGACACCGCCACTAAGCTGAAGCCAAAAGCCTTGGTTCGGATGCGCTACGAGAGTGATCCGTACATATTCACAGCTGCGGCCTTGGGAGAAGCAGCTCGAATTCTTCTTTGGCAGAAGGATACATGGGCACACAAGCTTGGTGGTGGAGTGTTGACACCCGCCACCCTGGGAGATCACTATGTATCTCAACTACGGGCTGCTGGGGTGACCATGGACGTTCAAAGCGACGATCCAGCATTGAGGGGGAAAGACCCTTTCACCACGCTTTGAAATTGCTGTTGAGGAGATTTGTGCGTTACACGCACTCGGGAGAGCTTTCCAGTAAAGCTTCGATGACTTCATTATATTAGATGTTCGTTCTCATAGCTATATTTTCGCTAGTATCTAAAGCGAAACGAGCCCTAGTTATTCTAATCCTCCATGTACATCTCCGCCAATTGCGAAACTCAAGACAGGGATTAGGTTCTCGCTTTGCTTGAACTGGTAGACTGGGCAATATGATCCTATAAACGGTACCAATTCCACCGAAAGCATAATCAAGGTTGATAGCGAAACGGTATATAGTAATACTGTTGAAAACACTGCTCGAAGGACTTCTTCACTACAGCATATCCGCCAGAGATTCAGCCACCTGTTGTGTTCCAGAAAGATGTGACAGACCCTGGAAACCCCCTGTTCACTAACTTGAACATCTGCTGTGGCCAGAGGCAGAGCAGCATGACGATCGCCGAGTGCAATGGGGCCGTCCTGTGCTAGCCGACCAGCTCCCTTTGCTTGATGCAGGTATCATTTCGCATGGCAACCGTGTCAAACCCGTGCTGCTAAGAATATCTTGTCAGATCAGTTAATACAAGGAACCGCCACCAAGGGCCTTTTCTCACCAATGGAGAAGGCTACATGAGACTTGGCACACATCATTGCGCCTAATTCTAGACAAATCTCCATACTTTAGCAGTTGTATGGGTCACCTAACCGTATGGTATAGCGTTTGGCCGAGCTCGTTCCAGTGAGGGTGTGAGGTCGTCACGGCACCACAGGGAAAGACCACCCTAGATGATTGGCACAAACGTATCGTTATTCCGAGGCTGACTGCAAAGTCGAGTAGTTTCATTCTCTCTGGAGTGACACGATGTTTCAACCATCTTAATTGTCGTGACCGTTGTATACAAGGTATCGTAGAAGGATGTGTGGAGCGCGAGAGTGGATCTTCCGACAGCTCTTACACCGGTGACTGTAGGTGAAGTAAAGAATCTTCAATCTATCTAACCGCAGAATTATCCTTGCTCTCGAACGATATGCCTACATATGTAATTAAGTTTCGCATCATCGTGTACCAAAGTTATGGGTTCCATGGAATATAGATAACTTTTGCCCACTTGGGTCCTTGTGGTCTTGGCTTCGTATTCGACGCTTCACACGAATATGTTCCACAGCTCTCGTGCCAATGAATTATATTGTCCTCAAAGAGTCAATTAAATCTATGACGTTAGTTACAAATTACCCTACATCTTTACATCATGCAACCCTGAAGGGGTCAAATGCTCTTTCGCCTTCATGGTAAAATACGCCAATGTAGAACGGTCAGGATACAAAAGCAAGGGTGGCAACAAAATAGAAATACCTTGAGCGGGCCCACATATAGATGTCTGTACCTTGGGAAGAGGTGATATCTCCATAGAATGTATATCAAAACGATAGTTATTCGCGTTTCCCTGTCAGTTCTGTGGTACATCTCCACCCAGGTTGGTTGTGGGGAAACGCCAAATGACAAAGTTTATCATGTCTATCGGGTTATAGATATAGTATCTATTTTAATGCCATATAGTAGTATACCAGCATCCAGGGTAGTATCGTATTGGGAAAGTGTACTTCTGTGTGAACGGCGGTCTGGACCATACATGTTGAGCTACCCTAACTATGTAGTGGTGTGACAACGCCTTCTATACACCTTTCATTGGCCTTGATTCAGGCGGCTCTTGAATTAGCTAACGGCGTACCACAAACATTTGGTCGTCTCCAGGTCTATATGATTTTGCCTCTCCATCACGTACATTTGGGACCATACCACGATGCCTCCTCTGGCCATCAATAGCCATCAGTATCGCATAAATACCTCCACGTTTCCCCTCTACGATGGTTCTCGACGCGTCCTTCCAACCCATCCATTAATCATTTTTCCTTCGACTTCATTGAATAACACCATGTTACTATTTACCCTTCTCACCTATACCGGCCTCGCAACTGCCATGACCTGTACCATTATCGGTCCAGGCTCTGGCAATTGTCGTTCCTGTCCAGCTGATGACTGCGATATCAAGCGGAAATTCAACACTGGAAGCAAACAGGACTTTAAATGTGTCTGGCCAGATGGTGGACCTGTTTCGGGCAGAAAGTAAGCTTATCCTTTGGAAATACTATTAACCTCATGCTAAGGTGTTCTTCAAGACGCTGGGGCTATAACCAGGCTCATGACTGCTTTGTATCAGAAGTAAGGCTTGGAAAGTGCAACATAAGTATGTCGACAGCATATCTCGAGGTACCGCAGGAATGCACAAGACTCACATCTTATAGACTCCGTGACGGATTGTGTTGTGGGCTTCGCTCAGGGTTTTGCGCCGCCTCCCTAGCCTTCACCTCTAACCAGGACAATCTCCTTTTGGAATTTTTGTGCACGCTTGCAGGACTCTCATTCTTTGTTTTTCATTCTTCTTTTTCTTTCTTTTGTGATTCTCAAGGCAGGAGTTCTTCGGGAAATTGACAATTTCACTACGCGTGCATTTTACTCAAAAGGACTGACATGTTCTCCATAAATAGTACTATACTTATGATGCCAGCCGACGAAACTATTTGTATGTTGCACACAGTGCATAATGTTATTTCCAATCTATTTTGCAAACCACCACTACTGCCTTAAGTGACTCGACCATGATTTAGCATATTTCATGTGTCTGGGTGTTGAGTAAGCTTATTCAACAGCTATTGTAGGGGTTATTCTTTGGACTCAGTTGTAGTCTTGGTGCTTAAGATGTGCAATAGAGCTATGTATCAACACAAGGCCATTTTCTACAATAGCAGGCGACATCTCCTTGGCACAAACCAGTGAGCTATGAACCATAAGTCACACCCAGTACTACCCAGATTATACCAATAGAAGCGATGTAAACAAGCTTGGCGCCGTTGAAAGAATAAAATCCCCGGGGCTATCAGCAACGTTGTAGACCTAAGTCCAATCCCTGGGAGCAAATGATGGGTTTGTCCACCACTATTTCAATCTTCTGGCTTCAATGACTTCGTCTGGTTCTTGAAATTGTAGGAATAAGGTACTTGTGAAGCGCCGGGCCAAGGGGATCGGACTGTTTAAACGTCCGAAGGCGTCCTCCACATGTGCAAAACTTTTGCCTCGGCTGTGGAACTAAAGCCCTGCGTTGTGTGCAATAACGCTCTAATTTACGTACATTTGCTCTTCCCAAGAAATTCGAATAATGCCATTTACAGAGGTATTCTTTCAAGCATGAAGTGTCAAGACATGCAGCAGAATGAACAACCAGGCTCGGCAACCTCGGCACCAACAGTCGAGACTCTCACTGTCGAATCCATCCCTCCAGATACAGAGCCCAATTACCCAACAGGCACCAAATTTTGGTTCACCATCATAGCACTGTGTGTCATCCTGATCCTCGGTGGCCTGGATGCCAACATCGTCGCTACAGCTGTACCGAGTATCACGAACCACTTCCACACTCTCGCCCACGTAGGATGGTACTCATCTGCATTCCGACTCTGTACCTGTGCATTCCAGTTTGGGTTCGCGAAGCTATATAAGCTCTTCTCGATTAAGATCATCTTTTTAATAAGTAATGTCATCTTTCTTGTGGGCTCGGTACTCTGTGCCACGGCTGCTTCGTCGACGATGTTTATTGTAGGAAGAGCAGTAACAGGTGTAGGATTCGCCGGTGAGCTGGCTGGCTGTTTTGCCGTCCTTGTGCACATTGTTCCCCTTAACAGACGGCCAGTGTTTGCGGGGTTAATGGCGTGTGTGGAATCGCTTGCCATCATTGCGGCGCCTATATTAGGGGGTGCACTGACTCAATCTCTGGGGTGGAGATGGTGTTTCTGGTATACCCTGCTCCTTGTAGTCACGGCCAAACTGGGGCTTTGCTGGACGCTGACTTCTGCATAGGATCAACCTTCCTATCGGTACGGTATCGCTAGTGAGCATGCTGTTTCTGTTCTCGGACCCAAGAACTCTCCAGGAGGACGACCTCACGATGACTCAAAAGATTAGAGAGCTCGACCTCGTCAGTAATTGCTTATTCATCCCTTCCCTAACAGCCCTGTTTATCGCGCTATCTTGGGCGGGGACCAAGTATCCCTGGTCTGATGGGAAGGTGATTGGGTTATTCGTTGTATTCGGTGTGCTACTCGTTGTCTTTCTTATCAATCAATACCGACGCGGGGATTCTGCAGCTCTCCCCTTCCGTATCATTAAAAGCCGAAGTGTCATCGCTGGCTTTATCTTCACAACGTGCACTAATTCCATGACCAACGTCTTGGAGTGGTACTTGCCAACGTACTATCAAATCGTTCGAAGCCGGGTGAGCTTCCGCCGCAGCTAGTTCGCCCCATACACTTACTGACAATACTATATGTTGGCAGACTCCAAGCGAGAGCGGCTACTTGATGATCCCCATCCTTGTCGGAATGATGCTCGGGCTCTTTTTGCAGGGTATTGGCACTACGACATTCGGCTACTACGCCCCGTTTATGATATTCGGCTCCATTTGCATGCCCATTGCCGCAGGCTTGATGACAACGTACAACCCCCACACATCCCTAGCCCAGATGATCCTGTATTCAGGATTGGCCGGTTTCGGCGGAGGTATCGGGTTTCAGGGCTCTCAGGCAGCCGTCCAGACAACGTTAAGTGCCGCAGATGTCAATCTTGGGATCGGGGTCATCTTGTTCGGGCAGAGTATGGGTCCGGCGGTGTTTATAGCTATTGCGCAGGTGATGTTCACCAATCAGTTGTCGTCAATTTTGGAAGGTGTCGTACCCGGATTGACACCTGCCTATATTGCAGAGCGTGGACTTGGCGATATTAAGAACCTCGTTCCCATACAGCGGTGGGACGAAGTCTTGCGCGGTGTCGATCAGAGTTTGACTCATACGTGGTATCTTTGTGTCGCGCTGGGCTGCACGACCATCGTGGGAAGTCTCTTGATGGAATGGCGCTCAGTTAAGCAGAAGCAATCGTGAACGTGGTAGTAATGATTGGATATTGGACTTTGTGGATAGCTCTGCTAACCCAAAACCAATGGCAACGACATGGGCCATGTCTTACTCCTGAAGTCTAAAAGTCCTCTTTAATAGACAACATTACATTCATTCCACACCGGAGAGAGACTCATCGGTTTCGTAGCTTGGGCTGCCAAGCCGCCGGCTGTGCAGTAAAGAGCGGCACTCTCCGTCCAACAGAACCAACCATGACGAGACCACCATAGGCCCACGAGACAAGGCTAGAGGTTCTCCAGGCTCTCCCCCATACCATCAACAGAAGTATCTATATTTACACTCAGATTAGCTATGGTGAATACTGTTTCCATCTCGCCTACGCTGTTCAACCAGATCAGACAGAACCATGTGACACAATATATATATTAAGTACGGAGAACGAATACGGCGTACTAGACTAGCACTAACGGTGTGATATGCAGCTGGCACACTAGGCAGTATAGGAATAGCTCCCGTGACTTTCATTTGTAGGATCTACCTATATATAGGCAGAGACAGTTTTGCCGACAGCGATACTTCCCCAGTTGTGAACTTGTGTGTTACCACTTACAACTGGTGGCGAGCCTGAGGCCTCCAACGCGAGCAAAGATCGCGGCCGCGCGACGCTAGTCCCCAAGCGGAAAGACCAGGAGACAGCGTTTTCTTCAACCAAAACCAGGGCTTCTCGACTTTTCCCCATTACTCCTGATATCCACTTCGCTTCCTGAGTGGAATAAGTGCTTTATTCCATTCACCTGAAATCGCTGCTTCCATTGGTAAATATGTCAAAACATGTTGAGAAGCTGCTTCAATCGGGCAAGTCCTACCGTTAGAAAACAGATCGTCGGAACGTCGGAACGTCGGAAACCCCAACTTTTTACCTCCATTGACCAATTTATGGCTCTCTTATTCCCTCGCGGCTGCCCGAAGCTGGCTCGCCATCAGAGCATTGTACGTATTCCTCGCTACAATGTCAGACTCCGATCACCAGCAAGGTGACTGCATTGACGCCTCCCCGGGCGCAGAGCGCCGCAGTGAATCAAAACCTTCCACCGTTCCAGACCCACATCGTGTGGGGAAATGTCAGCGGTGGTCAATATCCGCCAGCCTGAGGTCACTGGATAGCACAGCTCATAAAATCAACACGTAAGTGTCGTTTACGTTCATTTCTCGAAGTCCTGATAGCTAATGCTGGATGGTCAACGATAGCCTGATCTCTAGCGCAATTGGTCAGGACACCGCTCTCGGCTCCATTGAATATCTATCCCACGCCCTCCACTACTTTCTCCTCTCAAGAATCTGGAGGAAACTAAAGGCTCGCCTATATGTTCTGTTGAAAGTGATTCGCAGGCGTAAAAGTACCCCATGTCAACATCGATCCAATCCTGAACCAGCCGGGACACCCCCGTGGTCACCGCTACTATCACTTTCAACGTTGATGTACGACACTCGTTGCACTCTACGTCTCCTGGGATTATTCTCGATATGGACCTGGGGCTCGGAAACCGCAAAGGCTCCCCCGGTGGATCGAATTGTCCGAACAATCACGCGGTTGCAGTTGTTGGCGACCACATCGTACCAACTCTTGGAGAATGTCGCTTTTCTCATGTCGAAGGATGTTTTACCGGAGCGATTATGGGACAGGTTGGATGTTGACAAGCTATATTCTTGGAGTCTTCTTTCCCTATGTGCACATATGACGCTCCAGTTGGGCAAGCTTTGGCGGGAGAGTGTACTTAGAAAGGAGGAAGATCGGAAACTAGGGTTATCGACCAATGGGAGCATAAAGATGATTGATAAGGAAGACGACAATGCGACTGAAGCCGGCGACAACAACAACAACACGGAAGTATCAACGCAGCAAGAGGAAATCACTGAAGCGAGGAAGAGCTTAATATCGAGCTTGACTTGGGGCGCATTATGTGCGCACTGGGGCCTGCCTACTGGAATTGGGATTCCGGAGGACTTCATCGGGGCGTTAAGCTTTGTTGCTGATGCTTGGGATCTAAGGGATACATGGAATTCAATCGAAGTTCCGTAAGTTGGATGTTTCTGCGGGTTACATGCTAGAAATACCAGGTAGCGCATTATTCACGTTATCAGGAGGAGCAATGCATCATGCTCAATGGGGATCGTTCCAGTGAGGATGGTGATCTACAGAACATGAGTCTCATGTATTATATGAACCTGAGCCATTAGAACTGCTACTGAATCAGATGCGCCACCAGATTCCCACCTTCCACCGTTACTGCTCAGAAATTCCCATCCCATTGCAAGCACACAGTGTTATAGTAACCGGCCAACGGATATGATTGTGTGAGCCTTAAGCAGTGGAGTTTCAATTGAGTGATTGGCCTCATATCTTTCTAAGTGGATGTCTGGTTAATGGAGAATCTTGAAAGGGTGTCTGTTATAAGAGTTGCAGGACCTGTTCATCATGTGCCATTGCGAAAACAGACAACCATATTTCCACTCTCGGGATCAGTCACTAAGGTGATAGTGCAAAAAGCACGTATTTATGCCGTTGCTTCTTTCGGTATCGCATTGTTCCAGTTCACATCCCAACGCCATGAACCACTTAATGTTAGCTGGCTCGTCGTGCATGATTTGTCTTTCGCCACGGTATTCAGTTTATCCCGAAGATTCTAGCTCTTCCCATAACTCTCCTCCTTGTACCAACGCCTCCTTCTCAGGCGGTCGCGACAAAGTTAATATGACTCGACTTGGTATGCAGTGTAAGGTCCGTTTTGAGCTTTGCCTATGTTTGGGGACATTGGAGTAGAGTTTCGTGAAATTCCGAGATTGAAGCTTGCTACCGGATGGACTTTCTCACATTATACCTGATTTGCATATTCAACTCTCCAGATTGGGTGGTCATTGATCAACCAGCCAAGCTCGTTCACTCTGACAGTCCCGGTCCCCCTCATGTAAATCAAAGGTCCAGGTTCCGACCATAATTGTCTCGGGAATGGGAAGTGCTTCAGCGAGCCGTTCCGCCCCAGATCCATAAAATACCCTCGACGAGTCGTCGCCATCTGCATACCCATTGTTCTGCGCCTCCTCGAAGCAACGAGTCGGGCTTGCCTGGCTCTCAGTTTCGCCCATGATGTTCGAGAGAATCCAATTTCGCATCCAGATACACGACCTCGAGAGTTGTGTGGTGAGACGGCAGTGGTTGCAAGAGGGCTCTATGATTGGCGATGTCACAAACCTGGTTTCTGATCGAATACCACAACTCCCTGGGAATCTATTATGCGCGGAACTTCTTGAGGCGTGTCAGGTAAGATTAACCCATACTTGGAGGTTGACCGAGTGATCGTTATCTCCCATGTACTTCCTTTCCGACGGACTGTGAACCGACCGGAAAACTTGTATGGCTCCGATTATGATCTCATAATTTCCCGGACACGAGCCGATGTTCGGGCATCTTGTTGCAGCCAGTACTATGTCGGTGAGGATAAGTACATATCCGTATCTATCCAGCTGCCTGATAGTGGTGGGTGACTCAAAGACACACGATCTGTGACGCCACCGGGATAGCACTGAAAATGGCGGAGTGAGCCGCCACTGGTCTAGTTATTTTCTTTCGCGTGGACCTTCCTTGGCCTTAGCCTCGAAGCTTTGGACTCTTGAACCATGGAGAAGAGACCCACTCGGGTTATCTAGCCCCGGCGATAAGAGATAGTGCTAAGAAATAGCCTGAATGATGCGGCTTGACGATAACGGTTATCCTAGATACCGATATCCGAATCGTATTGCACGCTGCTGAGGAACAAAAAACAAGACAAAAGAAAGAAATTCCCTATCAGCACACTACAATGTCTGGATCAGTATTCACCATGGAGTTATCGAAAGACCACAGAGCAGAGAGACGCTGGAGCAATCGTGCCGCGTGGACCTTCCATGGACTTGAGAAGAACCCCATGGGGAACAGACCCACCCTGGACCTGCCCGCAAGGCGCTTCGGACACGAGCCTAGCGTCGAGATACGAGGGGACATACTCCGAAGCCAGATACAGTATATAAACTCTGACGCTGGCAAAAAGGATTTGGGATCTTTCTCCTCTTCATCCATCGACTCAAGGCGCCGTACGTGCGGTAATCGTACACCTCTTTCACAATGACCGACACAAAGACGGCTGTTCCTATTTCACACGATGCCTCTCCCACCTCGCCAACCAACATAACTGACCAGAGTCAGGGAGTCACCATGGAGGCCATTCCGCTATGGAAACGTGTATGGCGGCACAGTCTGACGCAGATGATGCTTTTGAGTGTCCAGGCTTTTTGCGGGCCCGCCATGTCTGATGCGATTACAGGTACGAGATCTATACCATTATCATATCCACATCAGGCATTGAGGAGGGTTTGAATGTGCTGCTGACCTTTTCAAGGGCTCGGCGGTGGTGGCCTGGCCACTCCTCAGGTGTCAAATATTTCGACCGCGATCAGATATGCCACGCTGGCTGTCGGTATGTATCTCGGCGAATTCCAACAATGACTGTCAGTGTGCTAATGGGTGGATGCCCGATCAAGTTTGCTTCTTGGGCGGTCCTATAGTTAATAAGATCGGTGTCAAGTGGGCCCTGGTCATCGGCTCTATGTCTTTCCCAATCCAAGGGTCTGCATACTACTGCAACAGCAAGTTTGGAAACCAGTGGGTGAGTCATAGTGTTTCTTGAACATACCCACCGGCTGCATTCGGCGACTTGGCCTGTTTTCTTAAAGTACGGAATGCCTGACAAAACGCCACTTTGTATAGTATCTCATTCTCAGCGGTGCGATTGGCGGTATCGGAACGGCTTGCTGGTATGTCGCTGAAGCTGGGGCCATTATGACGCTGGCACCATCTGGTGCTCGTGGAAAGTACCTAGCACTATGGATTGTCTCGCGAAATCTTGGACAGTTGGTAGGAGGCGCAATCAAGTAAGCTTCTGGAAATCCACACTAAAAGCTTGAGTGATGAATCGATGCTAACTGAAGGCCCACTCTTTTTGTAGTCTATCGAAGAACCACGAGAAAGGCGCCAATGGCGGAGTCACACCCGATACTTTCATTGCCTTTGTGATTATTGAGTGCATCGCGTGAGTGTATTCTCCCTATGCACAATCTCAAGGGCCGAAACTAAATGATGCTTCTTGCAGTCTTCCATTCGCATTATTAATCACTCCCTTTGAACGCGTTATTCGATCGGATGGCACCCAAATCGTGACCGCAGAGACCCTCTCTACCAAGCAGGAGCTGAAGCGCATTGTAAAAACCATCACCTCACGACTGATTGTCCTTTCGTCGCTGTGGGCATTGTGGTCGTTTTTCTACACGTAAGTCATACTTTACACCCATATCCATTGATGAGACGACAAGGAAACATTAACAGAACTGGCAGTGGTACTTGGACTACCTACTTAGGAACCTACTTCTCCGTCCGGGCCCGGGCGCTGTCATCTCTGGTTTCGCCCTTCTTCTGCATGTAAGTCGAAGACATGTTTGATTTCTCATTCTTCGCACTGACCAAGCACTTTCCCTAACAGCATCGGCTGCTTCGGTCTCGGCTACATCCTGGACATGAAAGGACTCAGCCAGCGCCGCCGCGCACAAATTGGTCTTTATACCGTCGTAGTCCTCAATGTCGGTGTATACATCTGGTCCATCGTCATGCAGACCAAGTTCAACCGCCATGACCCTGGCCACATTGATTGGGATGACGGACTGTATGCTTCGTCCTTCCTGCCGTACTTCTTCGTCCAGACCACAGGTCCGCTGTCACAGTCGTACATGTATTGGCTTCTGTCATCTTTTGCAACGGACGCGCAGGGTGAGTGTTGGAACATATCTGTGTTTGAAGATGCGCAAGGATTCGTTTATATGCTAATGGCCCGTTAGAGAACGTTCGGAACGGTGCCGCATTCAGATGCATTGAAGCGATCGGCCAAGCAATTGCCTACGGCATGAACACTCAAACAACGAGTAACCCTCTCATCGGATTGTATGGTTTCCCTTCCCACTTCTATATTGTAAGGTTAAGGGCATACTGACTGGCCTAGTTGCGTGACGTTCGCCCTCCTCGGAGCTTCTCTGCTCCCCATGATTATGCTGGTCAACACGACGCCGGACCGCATTCCCGCTGATGTAATTGCTGAGCAGCAGGATGTCGCTCGTGAGAAGCTTGAGAGTGCGTAGGTTAGCCAGGGCTTCATGATGTAGATTTGTGTAATAGGCGAATGGTGTTGATAGTATCTAGTATGGATGTCCTATATACATAGTTTCTCTCCAAAATATCGAATATCTAAATTTGAATACTATTATGAATTTTTGACACGTTTCACATGACCACAATCAGGCTTAGATATGAAGTTAAGATTAAAATGGTCCCGCAGAAGTTATACAAAGGAGCAAAAGATGAAGGCGTCTGTGCAATTGCGTCGTCGAGATGGGCAAGAAAATATCGCCCTCATAAGACGGCGTGTCAAAGGATGCGGAGCTACTAGCTAGAAGGAAGACTTCGGATTAGAGTAGGTTTGTAGGTTGTCTCGATGAATGATTTATGTACACGATAGTCTATAAGATAGTGATACATCGGCTGAGCGGCATAATAAGATACCAGCAGGTCTCATGCTGGGTTTCAGGCATTAGGCGCCACTAGTGGAATAGAAACAATTCCAGCTCCCGGCTCCTCGCCCCATGCTCAAACGCGCTCCACTTCGACACCACTGGTCTCTTTTTTATCCGAACGCTGTTCCGATTGAATATACCCATATGCCTTGATTTCTGCCGCCATGAGTCTGGCCTGTTTCACTGGGTCCCCACCCCGGGAGAAGATGAGATCAATATCCTCAAGACGCAGGTTGCTCGTCTCGGGATAAAAGAAATAAATGATGGGGATAAAGAGGAGGTTGGTGACCATAAAGATCAGGTACGCCTTCCACTGGATGCGGTTGATAATGACTGGCGTGATCATGACCACAGTAAAGTTCCACAGCCAGTTGGAGCTCACGCCGATAGCCGTGCCTTTCGTCCGAGCTTCTAGTGGTAGAATCTCTGGAACGTACACCCATGGGACCGAATTAATAGACATACCATGGATCAGCATGTACAGGAAGAAAAAGGTCACAGAGGCGGAGGCATAGGCCTGTCCATTCGGCGCGTTGACCTGGGACAGCAGGGCTGCGACCATGAGCATACATACGCCTAGGCCAAAAGAACCAATCATCATTGTCTTGCGTCGGCCCATCCGATCCAGCATAAATGCGGGAAGCAGTGATCCGAGCATGAACATGATCTGGATGCACCCGCCGAGGATCTGCGACAGTTGATAGCTCATGCCCACGTTTTGTCTCAGGACCGCTAGTAGACACATCATCAGCCGTTGTTGTCAGGGTCAAGGAATACAGCACCTACTCGGAACAAATAAACGACCAGGTTAATCCCACCAACCTGGTTCATGAGCTGAATCCCCCACGCAAGGAGCACTCGTTGGCCGGTCTTCACCTCATCGTTCCGGAAGATCTTCCAAAAGGACTGTTTGCTGACCGCGTCTTCTAACTCAATAGCTGAGAGAATCGCCCTGTTTTCGTTGACGATAAATTCGTCATCCCGCTCCCGGTTATAGACGGCACAGAGGACCTCCATGGCCTCTTCCTCTTGGCCGTGGTTCATCAACCATCGCGGAGATTCTGGGAGGCCAAACACGAGTACAATAACGAAGATAGCGAACACAATTTGCATCGCGATCGGCAGTCGCCAGGCAATGGGGCCGCCGACGAATGACATTCCAAAGTCAAACCAGTACGCCACAACAATGCCCACCGCGGTGAAAAGTACTTCGGATGAAATCAGGCGTCCTCGGGTTTTACCTTCGCACATCTCAGCTTGATACCTTATGTCTCAGTCAGCATCGTAGTTATTTTATGATCGCTGCCACCCAAGCTTACATTGGCACCGTGGATGTCTTCAAACCCGTGCCCGCTCCCGTCACTACTCGCCCGATGATCAGATGGGACACGGTAAACGCGGTAGTCTGCAATACTGCGCCGACAATGACCACGCCCATTGCCAGCCAGATGGTCTTCCGGCGGCCGAGCCTCTCTCCGATGAAGAAGTTGACTTAGTTTCCCTATGCGTCAGCTCGATGCTCCTTGGTTTTTGCCAGTTTACTTACTCAAGCACCCCAAGAGACAGCCCAGGTTATAGCAGCTGACTATAATTCCTTCCTCCGAATCATCGGGATAGTTGAACTGCTTCCTCCAGTCCTCATTTCCGACAATGCCGCTGAAGACGCCCTGGTCGTATCCGAACAAGACAAAAGCGACCAGACAGCATGCAGTGATAGCTGCCTGCAGGGATCTGCCCCTTCCATACCAGGAGCGCATACTGAACGGTAGGTAGTATCGTTAGGAGAAATGGCTCACGACCGAATACCACATGCCTATAGCCATGAATTTCGTCCACCCAGCGCGGTCTTTTATATCCTCCGTAAATCATGTCTCACGGTCGGGAAGACCCCCGATGATTGTGGATGAGAAGGTTCCCATCGAGTCCACTTGATGGATGGCAGTGGATCCCACGCGGGGATTTCAGGAAGCTGGAGACAACCATCAGATATGTTTGAGAATAACGCGGAGGGTGAAGGTCTGGGGAATGCCTGCATTGGGCAAGCGAGGCGCCAACTCGGCTGCCGTCCGAAGCCCATTGTGGCTTAACTTGCCTGGTTGGGCCCGCCCCAGGGTAAGGATTGCTCCGCGCCCACGTGACCCGCGCCCCAAGGGGCAAAGCGTGCTGGTTTGGGAAGCCGCAACCACTCCGTTGCTCCACCGCTTTTTCTGCCGAGATCGTCTATCTCACCCGGACCGTCCATCAAACCGAGAGCCTGCGAGGATTGCTCCTTTCGAGCGTCCATCATGATGTTGGGTTACATTGGCTTGGGGCACCTCCTGTTCGGTTGAGAACTGGTTCGGCAATGGGTCCAATGACGCTCATTGTACGGACTACATCTACATAGGGAGTCATGCAACACATCGAATGGTGGCATGGAAAGGAGGGACTAGTGTGATATTTGCCTTGATATTCAGAAAGTCCTGGGTCTAAGTCCAACTGAGTCCAAAAGAGCTTGGATATACTTCTTATACATTCGTGTAGCCGTTCGATATCCGTAAGACTGAGTCCCAACCCTCCACATCCAATCGGTTGACTGTATTATATATAATTTCTCCTGAGTTGTCCACTCCGGATGATACGTTTTCCATTTGGACACAACACCAAGTCAATTGGGGTCTATAACTTCAAAACAGTGTTACCCGTCTCCAACTGTGTCAATCACCAGTTCCAGCAGCTATCACTAAACGAAAGAAAAGTCAAACTCATCGGGGTTCCACATCGTGTCCGGGTTGATCAAGGCAGAGTCTGAAGGACATTTGGGGATAGTAATATTCAAAAAATTTCCCAGTTGATCGTCGATATCCTGAAACAGGGGATTCGCCACAAAATCATCGAAACCACTATCATCCAAGTCCCCAAAGTCGAACAATGGTTGATCTGTCATTGCGGCTGCCTCATTTTCATACAGTTGTTGGTCGTGTACTGCTTCGGCCGTGTTTTCTGCGCTCTCTTCAGAGTGGAACGAACCTAGATTGTAGACATCGCAGCTTGATGAAGCTGTAGCGACAGGTCCCTTCTTCTGTGTCGGTGCTAGTTGACTCGTTCTTCCAGCCAGGCGTTGCATGCCGTCCAGTGCACGCTGACCAAGCCGGGTCATCACCTGAGCGGACCACCATGTCGAGCTTAGAGCCTCGAGGCTCTTATAAAAAGTTTGTAGATGTTTCTTTGCCGCATGCTGGGCACTGGGAAGCTGACACCGCTTGAGCTGTTTATAGGATATGGAGAACGCAAGTGATATGGAATACGCAACTGTCGGTAAAGGTGCGAACTGACTAATGGCACACATTTGTATCAGGGTGGCTATGCGATAGACAGCCAGATCCTGTCGCAGGTACAGCGCGTGAGATCGAGGTTGGGCCTTAAGACCCCATGGCCGTGAAGCGAGGAGAGCTATTGCATGGTACGCCAATTCAAATGACACTGACGTAGTTCAGTCAGCGACCTGTGCAGAAGAAAGCATGAGAAGAATACTGACACATTTGATCCAAGGAGATATCCTCCGCTTGACATTTCCTGATCAGTTCTTCGAATCGGGGAATTTCGGGTTTGTTCTCATCCACCGGGGCATCTAGCCTTGGCCGATATACCACCATAACCTCGCCCATGATTGACGCCAAGGAAAGCCAGACGCGGAACGGGCTGTCGAAGAGGTCAATCACGTCTGTGAGTTGTTGTCCGAGGTCTCTGTCGTGGATCACCAGCGGCCTCCCGTGAATGGCAGCGGTCCATCGGTCAAGACTCCATAGGCACCAAAATAGTGTAACCAGTGGTTTTTCATGTCTCGCAGGCCCACACTTTAGGAAGTGTAGTCCAACCGTGTGAGCATGATGGATGGCTTGGGCTAAGTAGAGCGATGCGTCCTCGAAGCTCTTGGGTCCAGACGTATGCAACGAAGCAAGAGCAAGAATTTGTATTAACGTCATCCTTTTCCGCTCCAGACGCATGGTAATAGCATAGCAAAGATCGTCGTACAGAAGGTTGCTAAATTTGGGAGGAGCGATGGTTTCGCTACGATCCCCTAGCCGGAGCAATGGTTCCGCATCGCGTTCCTTTGAGGCCACCAGGCATATTGCCTGCACGAGATAAATAGAAACAGTATCATTGCGGAACTGCATTCGAAAGTCTTCCTCATGGACCAGAGGGAGAACGGGGTGGATGCGATGAAAATAAATGTTTATCAACGCTTCTTGCGTTTGTCGTGGCGGCAGAAGAGCACCCGCGCGTCCGGAATGTCGCTTGGGTCGAGACATCTGGTATCGGGTACTGTTCGATGAGCGTTCTTCATGAGAGGCATTGTCGCCCTTTTCAATGAATTCATTTTCTCCATCTAGCCAGACCCCAACATCCTGCTGGTGAGCACGCCCGCGCATGAGTCTCATACTACCATCGTCAACAAAGAGTACGACCGGGTTCAAGTCACCGATAAATCGATGCGTACTGGTATCCCTCTGTGAGATTTGCGAGACATTCTTTTGACTATTCATGGGAACTTGATGGGATTGCTGGGCACTCTGTAGCTTGGGTCCTGCAGGTGCGCCAGGAAGCCGCTGTGGAGCTGAAACACCCAGTGGTGATTGTGATCCCCGCGTAGTAGCTGGAGAATACTGAACAAACTGGGTAGTCGGCCGCAAGGGCGTAGAGAACGTTGATTGCTGGTTTGCTTTCTGATGGTAACATCTTTTCTACATGTTGTCCGGTGAGTGAAGTGCGCGCGCAGGGGTAAATCCCAACCAACCTTTCTCAGGCGGCATTTCTCACAAGCGCCCTTGGCATAGGTTCTTTTCGGGACTTTTCCATCTTGACTGATATGGAAGGTGAGGTCCATATCGGCTGACTCGTATGGCGTTGCTTGTTCAATCTCGTGGTGGCGACTCGCCCGCAGGTGATTCGGCTTTTGTGTCAAGTCAGAGGAATTGCTCGTAGCACACCCAGGGTGACGTCCACTTGTTTCAGCTGATTACCAACGAGTCTGACTCACGGCGTCTTTGATGCCTGTTGGGTAAATCTAGACAACGACAACGTCCGATCCACTTTTGGGGTCTTGACGTCCATTTCTACCTGATATGGCAGTCTTGGCCGCCGGGAGACTTACCATTTTGGGCCATTCCGCCCCTGATGCGGAAGTTCCGTTTTCCTGGCCTAAAAGGGAAACCCCTTCACCCATTGCGATATCAAAAAACATATAAGAAAACGATCAGGAGTCGACAGCACAAGTACAGCAATGTAGTAGTGGGATCAGCTTGACTGATCATAACGACATTGCATGCCTAGCGGCACATCGATACTCTTCACCATGTTGTTCAATGAGACCATGTGCTGTAGTCTAAGGTTCGATCAGAGTCCAAACTCCTCTCTCGACGTTTGCTCAAAACATGCTAACGACACCATGCTTCACATCTGCAGTTTACACAAGTCGTGTATCTTTCTTCCGTCCTCCAATTGCTCCGAAAACAAGCCTTGCATCTCTGGGAAGCTTCGTTTATCACTTGCGCAAGCTATAACCGTCAGAGGAATATCAGTCCAGGTGCGAGGTATAGCCAAACTGTGAGTTATTTGCTGCAGTTTCAGAATTCATATGTCTAACAAGAATAGACCATATGACGAGGGCATATTTTTCCAATCCTATCATGAAGAGAATACATTTGTCACAACGCAGCCGTTGGCGTCGTCCCATCAACAGAACCCATTCACCTTACCACCAGGAGACTACGAATTTCCATTCAGTATTCCTCTAGACAGCAACCTGCTTGAGACCATCACCTCTCTGGGGTCTAGCTACCGCTCCTACCAGGTACTTGCCACCATCAAGCGCAAATGGAACAGAAATGTCATTGTCTCTAAACCTATCCGAATCTACAAACGTTTTTCCATTGCGGATAGTCTCAACTGGTTATCGGCTTTGAATGTCAGCAATTCAACAATATCATTGCTGTATATGCAGGGCTAATTACGTCTTACAGGCAATAGACAAACAGTGGGATAATGTTGCACAATATAGCGTTTCCATCCCCGATGTCAATATCCCGTTCGGCGCAACATTTCCCGTGAAACTTCGGCTCGCTCCATTGTCAAAGCGTATAAAGCTCCAAGCGTTAACGATTGATGTTCTTGAGCAACACGAACTCAGAATCAAAGCGCCGGCATCATACTCCGCACAGTTTAACGTCCACTTTCTATCATCCAAACAGGAGCACGTCATTTTCAGCGAGCGACACAACTTAGACGATTGTACCGCCCTAGAATCAGAGGATTCTGACCTTGAGTGGTGTATAACAAAAGCCATATCTTTGCCACAGGACCTTGAAGAGTGCACCCAAGACGTGAGCTCTAACACGATAAAGATCACGCATCATGTAGCGTTCACAGTCGAGTTACTCGGCGTGGGGGAGGGGCTATCAATGGTGAGTGAAATCGATTGCTTATATATTACAGAAAAGCACAACTGCCCAACTTCCCGGACTGTCTATGCTGACGCCTTTATAGATAAAAGGAACTATTCCATTTAATATTTACATGTCACCCCATGTAATCAGCGAGCACGGCACTGTTCGTGGTCTTCATATTGATCGATTCCATGATGATTACGTGCCTCCTCCTCCCTTGTATAGCAAACATCAAAACGATAGATTGCTACCCATGGCGGAAGCTTTGCTGGATAGTGACACGCTACGATTGGATTGCGAGCAACCGCCGGAGAACGCTTTCTTCTATTCCCCAACACTTGACTGTGCACCCAGTTACGAAACAGTGATTCAAAACTAACTA
Organism: Aspergillus nomiae NRRL 13137; assembly: GCF_001204775.2. Lineage (NCBI taxonomy): Eukaryota > Fungi > Ascomycota > Eurotiomycetes > Eurotiales > Aspergillaceae > Aspergillus > Aspergillus nomiae. The sequence goes on along the minus strand of NW_015378115.1, from coordinate 55,912 downwards.
TCAGTCGCCAACTACACTCGAGCAATATGTGCTTAGAATTGAATGATCGGGATATTCTTTGACCACTGATGCTACCGAATATCCTTCCATCGGCTGAATATTCAAGCCAAGCTTAAATAACCTCTAGCTGTATTTACGGCTTATGATTGAATGTGACTGGATATAATGTTTAATGCGCGCTTCTGAGATTGCGGGTCAATCTGTACCCATTAATATACGCACCATACGAACATACCATTCCCTGCTTCACCTTTATAGTAAAGCCACTATTTCCCTGATAAACGAGGATACTGATTTAGACAAAAAAAGGTTTCTTCAATGGTAAGACATTGGATCCCCAGTACTCACATGCCCACGTTATACAGTATAGAATACGAAGTTCGGATTTCTGGTATACCGTTTGATAGGAATTAATGTAGACTGACAAGCTCATAGGTTAGGGTCCCACCCTGTCGAGGTCTATGAGACGCCTTTCCTTTTTTTCTTTTTTTCTTTTTTTCTTTCTTTTTTTTATTTTCAATTTAGCTCCGAAAATACGGTGAGCATCCCCTTGCTTATCTCCCAGTTGCCAGAGATCAGATGACCAATGGTTCCCTATGGCCACCCCAAGTCAGTTCTTCTAATCTGCCAAACAGACACCAAACAATGCATCACTTGCATTGAAAAAACTCTTCACTACGCAAGAATACATCACTCTTGAGATAACCTCAGGTGATCATCTGGACCAGCGGAATCCTATTCGGCAGTGTGGACATCACATGAGGGAGTCCCAATCAAGAATCGCCCATATATCAAGAACAATCCGTGGGTTGCTCGTTGGTGATTCGTGATAGACGCTTCGCTGAAACACATTGGAAGCCCATGCCCCTACCTGCGGGCATCAACTTGACCTTCGTGAATCATCGGCTGTGCCCCAATGAGCTCCCGGTCAGCACAACCGCCACACACCTGGTCCATTCTGAACCCTGGCCACCCCATTAAGAGCCTTTTTGTTGCATTTTGGGTATGGAAGTCCCTCGTACTAGTAGTAATTGCTTGCTGCCCTGGGCCTGGCTATGAGACTTCCCTCGGGCGTCTTCCTTCCCAGGTGCCCAGCACACATGATAGTAGACCTCAGCAACTCGAATCCCTCACGCCACTTCCAACGCTTCTGAAATTCGTCAGGTGGGACGCAGTTTACTTTGTCCATATCGCCGAACATGGTTACGTTTACGAGCAGGAATGGGCGTTTGGATATGGGTATACTCAAGTCTTATCATTCCTCGTCTCTGGTACTATCCTGCTTATCACTATCTTTCTCCACCAAGTTTATTCAAATGCTAACACCAATCAGTTCTCCGCCGAAACAGTGGATTAAGTGGAGCCACTGCAGCCGCTCTTGTTGGAATTGTCCTGTCTCATATGGCACATTTCCTCTCGGTCCTAGTACTGTACAGACTGTCGATCAATGTCTTTGGACAGGACACAGCTACTCGGAGATTGACCTGCTTTCTTTCAGCTACCTTACATATCATTTGCCCAGCAGGAGCATTCCTCTCCGCTCCATACGCAGAATCTCTTTTCTCTTTTCTCAATATGTCCGGGTTCTACATTTATTCCTCCTCGTTTCTTGACGATAACGTGGGACGTACAGTAATTAGTAACGTAAAGTTACTCATCGCCTCGGTTCTCTTTGCAGCAGCTACTACGGTTCGAAGCAACGGGATTCTCAGTGGATGTTTACTTGCGTATGACGCTGTTTTGCTTCTTCGGAGAACACTCTTCCATGGTCCCATGAAGCGGGCCTGTCTTCGCTTATGCGTGACCGTTGTTGGCGGCTGTATAGTAGCCGCCGGGATGATCTTCTCCCAGGCTCTAGCATACGCAGATTTCTGCCTGGACGTGCAGACATCTCGACCCTGGTGCGGGAAGCTGATTCCCAGTATTTACCCCTGGGTCCAGCGTCAGTATTGGTTAGTAGATGGGATCTCAATTTTCAGAACCGTCTGACCCTCAGATTTTAGGGATGTGGGTTTCCTTCGATACTGGACGATCCGGAACCTTCCCTTCTTCCTACTCGCAATTCCCATGTTGCACACCCTCTGCCGGTCTTCTATGTGGGCAATGTCTTTATCCAAAGCTGACAGTTCCTTATTTTCCACTTGGTCCGCTTCGTTGTTGGCTCGACTGGCTCTCCCCCAGGGATTGCTAGCCGTCCTAGGCATCACCAGCTATCATACCCAGATAATCAACCGAATATGCTCTGGATATCCACTATGGTACTGGTACCTTGCGTGCCAAATTGTTCGTGAGCGCTATGAGCCGCGCGCAAAGAGAAGGCCAGGCTGGACCTTCGCTATACAGGCCATGGTCATATACGCCATCCTCCAAGCAGCTCTCTACGGTTCCTTTCTCCCTCCGCCTTAAGGAGTATGATTTCCCCATAGTTAATGTCTCCGGATGGGGTATGTCTTTCGAAAGGTCGATCCATACAACCATGCTAGGGCTTCGATTACATCTTTGTTTGCGATTATTTCGGGTAGATTAAAGCTAAAGCGATCGATGTTCAGCCAAATAAGTGGAATGTGCAACCAATATAATAAACTATAAACGCAATTTTCTTGATGATGCGATTGCCCGCGAGCCTAAGTATATAAATATAATCTAAATGCAGGCAGACACATATCCGAAATACCAAAAGTGATCAAGAACACTTGAAAATAGCAAGAGAACGCTGGGTTGCCTAGTATCTCCTTCATTCGGGTGAATTGCCTGTACACCGGCGAATTCTGGCTCGCGGAAATACCCCCTTTTGTCGGTTGTCACCCAGTATTCTGGACTGAAATGGCTGTAGCCAAGTATCCGTGGTGGAAATTGAGGCACCATATCAGTTGAATGTGTGATACGAAAAGACGAGCCATGCCCTTGTCCCGTAATAAACTCTGCGAACGCACGATTCCCAACCCTTGGTGAACCATACGCGTACTTTCTCATTAGCATGCGGCAGAGAAAATGACGACAACCTGAGCCTACCAAATCAATAAACCAGCCAGCCTTTCTCAACTCCATTGCGGCAATCGTACCTATGGCAGCCCCTGCACTATGTCCAGTAATGACAATGCTATAATCGGGGTTTCTTCCAGCGAAATCTAACAACTCATTCGTGACAGCTGCGGCCACTGAACGCCACGATTGCCAGTATCCTGTGTGGACCGCGCAACCCTCGCAAAGAAAACTGATATCTATCTGCGAAATTTTCAAATTGGATATCCATGTCCTGACGGATCGCGTACCGCGAAAGGAGATGACCAACAGCCTGTTTGTGCGGTCCAGCGCAACAAAACCGCGGACATCCCCAGCACGTGATCTGAATGTGGTCTCAGAGATATGCGACTTGTGGGGAATTGGGAGACGGTTTACGTATTAATCTCCAGTAGCGTTTCTGTATTCGCTTCCTCCACCAGCGGACAGTTTCCAATTGGGCAAAGTACTTTGTCTCCAGGGGAGTTGGTGTTGCCTGAGCAGTAGGCCGCGGCTGTGTATTGCGCGAATAGGTTCAGCTGGGCTAGAAAGGAAATGGGACTATCTGAAGAGAGCATGGAGTGGTTAGGGCCTGACGTATGATTGTTGGGCTACAGGCCTACCTCTGGAATTGGGTTGACTAGCAGGTCTAGTAACTAGGCATCCTAGGCTAAGTCCCATGTAAAGGAAATGAATGATCGGTATCAGCATCGAATGGAGTGTCACAGCCATTCCAAAAGCCGCGCAAGTGTTGTACGAACTCTTCGCTGTCACCAGAAGAAGACGCGGCCAATTCTTGGTCGATACCCATATACTCCCGGCGCAGAAGCCCAAGCGGGGATGTATTACGTGGTCTCCTCTGTCGCAGTCGAGAAGCCGCTTACATGCAGAATTGCAATTCCTTGCACTGGGGTGATAGGAGATGCATTCGGCAGTTCGAAGCTCAAAGCCCTGCAGCAGGCTCTCGGCTATACAACGGAGGATAGGAATGTGATAATATGACAGGCTCTCCAGGAATGGCCCCATACGATTGGAACTGTTCTGTAGCGGTTATTTCGGACAATTTTACGCTCTGAGAGATTCGAATGAATACAATTGAAGTATAAATCTCTGGAACGTCCCGAAACAGTCGATAAAAGTTAATGAATGCAGTGCAGGTCAATAGTACGGAGAAATACGCAGTCTAAAATCAATAGTTCCATTCGATCGGTTGAGCGGTCAGTTCAGCACGCGATAAGATACTTGCTGGGTCAGAAATGGTCCATTTCTCTGGAGCGTACGTACTAACTACCCAAACTCAATTCTGGGCCTTGCTTGGAAGGCCCAAGTGGTTCAGGTTGGCTAGCGCTCCCTGATATACTAATTTGCTCTATTCCCTTTCCTTTATAGTATACTAGTCCTAGTAGTATCCTCGCGTTCACCCAACTCGCGGATACCCTCGGATGGCCGGAAAGCGCACGAATCGCCCAAGTTAAGCCAGAGCTTAAGCAAACGTGAAGTCCCCGAAGCGGAAACGATTGGTTACTGAGTTATTTGTCATTGGAAACAAGGAAATCAAAGTGTAATGCAAGAAGGATAGCAAGCCCGCCTGTTGACACGAGAAGCGTGGCAAGGCCACATCCTATCGACGGAAGGACGCTGATTTCCACAGACCGCTCGGTGGAGTCTACGATCGACAGATCGTGCTGAAGGAGCTTAAATTGATAGATGAAAAATTGCAAACTCGGAAGGTGGGCTAGCATGCATATTAGCGCAATTAGACTCGGCAGACACGGTGTCCATGATGCAGAGTGTCGGATCCTTTCATGTTACCGAGATCGTCCGGCATCTCCTTGCATTCTGTGGGCCGTGTGGTAGATGGAAAATGGGTAGGATGTGGAGGTGTGCCGTCTGACAGTACAAGAAGCATAAAATAAGTTGGTGAAGACCCCCACGAAGGTCTAGCATCTCAGTAATCCCCCTCTCAAACCTGAACTCGCAGTTTCATACTCTCACATCAGCTATGGACACAGAGTATAGGGCTCGGAAGGAAGCCTTTGTTTCGGACCTGTCCGGTGGAAATATCATGGAAGTTGGCAACGTCCTCTTCATCCCCTTGGTCAGTATGCCCGGTGCGAGTTCACTCGACTTGTTCTCATATGGTTTCAAACATAGACTGCAATCCTCCTCTGGACTACTCTTCGTACGCGATGCTCGTTCTTGTTGAGATATCGCCTTGTCAGTGTCCTAGTAGAATTCGTGTTCACGGTAGGGACACCGCTTGGTGCTTTGACCGTCTGCTATCCATTCGTGCCAGCATTAAACATCGGCCTTGTTCTTTGCTCTGCGTTCTTGTTCCTCTGCGTGACGCCATCCATAGATGGGAGTCATACATCGACAAAGCCTTCAAAACAAGGAGCGGGCCGCCAGCAGCACTATCTGTTCATCTCACATCATCGTGGAGCACTGATGATGTTGGTCTGCCTTTCCATCTTGGCCGTTGATTTCCAAGTGTTCCCGCGAAGTCTAGCCAAGGTTGAGAACTGGGGGATATCTGTGATGGATCTCTTTGCTGGAAGCTTCGTGTTTTCGTCGGGATTCATCTCCCACAAGTCCAGCCGGAACGCAGCAAAGCGGTCTTTTTATCTCACATTATGTGGCCTTCTTCGACTGGCCGCCATGAATTTGCTTAATTACCAGCAACATACCTCGGAATACGGGGTTCATTGGAATCTCTTTTTCACGATCCCCGCCTTGACCGCGATGGTCAACATAGTCGACTGCATCACCGCGGCTGTTCGCTTGCCAGATGAGGCAGTGGCCGTCGCAACCGTGGTGACAAGTGAAATTTGCCTGAGATCCAGAGGCCTGCAGGAGAATCTTCTCAGTCTCGACAGAGGAACCGGGTTTATTTCATTAAACCGGGAGGGTCTTTTTTCCACCGTCGGGTACGCGGCAATTTACCTCATTGGCCGCGGTGTCGGTTCTCATACTTTCATGCTGCTGTCATCTCAGAACCGGTCGAATATTGTTCTTTCAGGGTTGGCGACACAGGCATTTCTATGGGCCGGATGCTTTGCTCTAGCCTCTACCGAGGCCGTTGGGTTTGGATGGCAGATCCCAGTCTCCCGCCGGCTCGCCAACATATCCTATGTTTTCTGGGTGGCAGCGGTCAACAGTATCTGGCTGTTTCTATACTACTTCATCGATTGGGTCCACACGACCGCAGGCCAAGGGTCAGGTAATCGACACCTGCGCAGCGATGACAATCCTGTTACGAAGTCTGTGCGAAGCGATATAATCTCTGCCTTTAACGAAGCTGGTCTTGCGGTCTACCTAATTGCAAACCTCATCACCGGAGGGGTGAATTTGGCAGTGAACACGCTTGATATGTCCGGGTCGTCGTCAATGGCTCTCCTGGTTAGCTACGCCATTGTTCTCACCGCTGTAGCTTTAGACTTACGGTCATCTGAGAGAAAGCTGAAAGTGTAGGCTAAGAAAAAATCGAAAAAGAGCGATATGAAGTTTACCCACAGTGACCTCCCCCGCAGCAGCATCATGCTTAATTAATCCCTGGCAAAGCTGGGCCTTGAGGAAGATATTAGAATGAAAACAGAATACATTACTTGGGATCTCAATTTGAAGAGTGTGGTTTAGTCGGTCAGGTCAGACACAAGCTTTAGAGCCACCTCGTGTGTGGGCAGAATATCATGTGCAGCTAGGTCCCAAGGACGAACTCCGGGGCTTGGGGATAGTAGGAGCTACTTAATATTAGCCAGAATTAGGATGTCCCCGGGAGAGAAGTACGTTGAGAGAGGTTCTTTAATATCAACAGACGCCGGTAAGATAGTGAGACAGTACTGGCCAAATTCAACGATGCACTGCGCAGCACGAGCAGACTGTCACTGATTGCGCTGTTGTGTGATGGTTGACCCGTCTTTGTTCGGCGGACGTATATCCTCGAGGTCGCCCTCGTTTCCACGCCAAGGCATAGATAGGGGAGCGTGTCGCCATTATTCATAAACAAGAGCCAGCTCGATCGCTCGGCGCTCGAGAAGACAGTGAGAAGATCCATACTTGAAGCTTAGTAAGTTCTCCAGAATGCCATTGCCATCAGAAGAGCAGCACTACACGCAGCAAGCCTCGGTGGAATCTCAAGCGATGACAGATGCTTCTAGTCTGTCAATATAATCGCCACAAATATATTCCATTACGCGACGGAGAGTCTGGGCGAGCGCATTTCATGTTTTTTCAGTTGAGGTCCGACCAGCAAGGTCAGATAATGGGCCCCAAACGTGCACTTCTGCCAGCCCTGGCAACTCATTGTCCTCACCGACCTCGGTCGGTACGCCATATATGATATAGAACTCCCACGACTCACCCACGGAGATGAAGCCGACCAATGGGGGTGGCAAATCTGGCCCTACTCGATGCTCAAATGCCCATGAGAAGAGCCCGGCTGCCCAGACTCCAGGTTGGATCTCAGCTTCCAACAAATTTCCATATTTGGGTTTAATCTCACAGCCAGCACCTAACACTTGGGCTCCTGTATGAGGGTGGTCGACATGGTTGGCGTAACCGTTGGTGAACCTGGTAGCGCTTTTCTTATAGAGATTCTTCCACGAATCTGTAGAAAACCCAACAACGTAGTCGACTTTGCGATGACATCGATCTCGGGCGGTTTATTGCGGTTGGTAGCAGGTGTGGGCCGATTCACTCTGGCTATGAAACCTGTCAGTCAACGACATTGTGGGCTAAGGTAAACACCAGTCATGACATACATGCCCCAGGCTTCTAGAGGAAGGTCCCCGATGGATGCTAGCAACATAGGCCGAGTGACCTCCGTTACCCAGGAACTCTCACTTCGCTGTTGCCTTGCACATTTCCAGGACCCGGTGGCTGCCTCTTGGATCTTAGCTGACTCTGGTCGCCAACTCGTTTCTTGCGAAAGAAACCCGAATAGGCTTTTGGCAGTAAAATCTTTCGGCTCGTCCCGCTCGTGAAAATAGTATACTCGCGGTGTTGCATTTGCTAATAGCGTCTTATGGCGGGCTGGGCTGGGAGACCACTGTCGTGCTTGACTGGCCGTTGAGGCTGGCTGCGACAGAAATGTCCCGTCATCGCGAAGAGTAGGCAGCTGTGAGGATGTGTCGGACGCGCTCTCCAATTGACTTTTGCGTTGCTTTTTGGAAGGCTCCTTTATTGTGGTCTCAGAGTCGTGGATTCGTTTCAGGGAGGGCTGGGGAGGCGACGTAGAGAGCGGGGTAGGGAACTGCGTCTCTTCGCACTCCGCGGCGCAAATCTGGTCAAGCCACCGTGTGACTTTGCCAAGGGTCATGGTGACCCGTTTATGGAAAACATTTCAGCCGTCGCGACCGGACTGATTGCCTGAGATGTATTGGGGAGGGATCAAGAACAAGATAATTGCCAGGGTGAGGCCAACTTGCTTAGTCAGTGAGATGGTTGTTTACGTCGATAATCGATAACTGACAACGATAACGATAACGATAACGCTGCCACTCTCCCTTTTCGCTGATCGCTCGGTATATTTCCATTATGTGCCTACTTCAATACAAATATACCCACACAGATCGCCTACAGGCTAAACCAGCACCGCAAGCCTCGGGACCTCCGTGAGGACCATCTCACACGGGAGCATCATAATGTGTACAATTCACCCACTTCTCTCTACATTCGAGCTTTGTTAATCTTCGTTATTTCAACTGGATGAGCTCGTCGACTTTGGTTCCACCATATGCATACGCAGCACAGCTATTCAGTCTTGCCAAATCTCTCTCTGTGCTCTGCCCATAGGCGATCTCGGAGTTCCTCGTCCTGCAGAACTTCAAGGCCTGTCGCAGCCATGATCGAAGCGAACCGTAAACACGACTCAAACGCCTTCCGTGTTCCGGCTGCCTTCTCAAATCCAGGATGGTGGGGTCCGATCGTCGGTGAATCCACCTCGATAAGGAATCCAGGATGCAGGCTTGGAAGCTCATAGCTCACATTACCTGGTTTGACGGTTAGTATCAGTGGCTATTGTGGTGATGGAGAGTCCAACCTTGATCTGTTGATGCGCCACTGACTGTAGGCAATGATTTCATGTAATTCTGCTTTTGCTCCTGCGAATGCTTATAGAATTTTTCGATGAGGAGATTACTGCACTGTAATTCCTTGTAGTTTTCCAGCCTGGACGCAACATCGTTAGCAATAGCTTATGGGGGTTTCCGGTTGCTACGCGTACGTACCAGTCAAAATCAACGGTGCACCCGGCAGCTTTAGCTGCCCCCTCACAGCAGGCAGTCACCCTCTGGACGGTGTCGCGCAAATCCGTATCTGTCTCCGCGCGGACGAAAAACTGGAGCTCTGTGAGATGCGGAATCACATTGGGCTTGTCACCCCCCTTGGAGATGATTGCATGGATGCGCTGATTCGGCGCGACTTGTTGTCGAAGCATGGCCATGTTGCTGTATGCGGCTACTGCGGCATCCAATGCGTTGTGACCCAGCCAAGGGGCATTGCCAGCATGAGCACTAACGCCGCGGAAGGTCACTGTGGCTCCCCCACGAGCCATACAGCGAGCAGCAGCCACACCATCCACTGCCGCGCCAGGGCCAGGATGCCCCATGAGGCAAGCGTCGACGCCCTTGTAGGCGCCAGCCTTCAGAAGTTCGATCTTACCGCCGCCGCCCTCTTCTGCTGGAGTGCCGAGGAGGCGTACACGGCCCTCAATCTGGTTGGTGTTTATGGCTTCCGCAGTGGCAAGGAAAGCTGCAAGGGACGAAGTGGCGATCAAATTATGTCCACAGGCGTGACCAATTTCGGGCAAGGCATCGAACTCCGCATTATAGACAATCAAGCCTCCACCGGTCCCGACCTCGACTTCGAATGAGGTCTTGAGTCCATAAGCATGGCGCGTGACGCTGTATCCGAGTGACTCGAGGAGGTTGCATAAGGTGTCATGGGCGCGGATCTCTTCATAGGCAAGCTCTGGATTGGAATGGATCTAGATGGAAGTAACAGATTCATGAGATACGTCTAGTACCATGTGGATGTTTGGTCACTCACCTGCTGGTTAACTTCCCAGAGACGCTCCTCGTGTTTGTTTATTGTTTCCGCAATCGACGCCATGTTGAGAGCTATTTGCAACCTTGGATGTTTCGATGTACAAAAGACGATCCCAAGGATGCTAGTTTTGTACTTATACTGCTCTACATATGCTAGTCTACTTATACTAATTTAGGGCGTATACGGTGGATGCCTGAGTGTGGATACCTGAGGAAACCATTTTGATATCGGCAACTGCCCGTCCAATCAACGGACGGCCCTCGCTTATCCCGCAACCAATTGCCGAACGAAGCGGCAGCAGATCCACTTAAAGTCCAACAACGCCCGTTCATCTCTTCTCCTGTCTGCCATTTATGCAACAAGATACTATCATATCCCCGTGAAGTTATGTCTGGACGCCATGCATCGCGATCTCGCACCGGTGAGAATCTTGATTTAAATCGAGTAGTTTGCGTTCCCCCCGCTAAATGATCACGCAACAGGGTGCGCGACGTGTCGGACCCGGAAGATTAAGTGTGATGAGACGCATCCTGCATGTATCCGATGTATAAATGCCCAAATGCAATGTGAATGGACTCAAAGTATTCCGAGGCAACCCTCCAGGTCGAAACCAGTATCGAAAGCGTCGAAGGGTCCAAGCCTACAGCGAACCTATCACCCACTCCGGCCACGAAACATAGGTCCAGGTGTGCATCTTTCTTTCCTGTCTTTGCCAAACTCCCGGTTGCTATCATCCAGCGAACGGGAGTACTTCGCGTTCTTTCCCCATACGTCCATGGTGCGGTGGCTTGGGAAGCCATGGCAGTGGGCCTCCCTTCATTATGTGTATAGTCATATCGCCCCGCACTCATCGGTCGTAACGAGGATGATTTTGGCAATTTCTGCTACAGAGCTGGAAGGGATTCGCCACATGGAACGACTTCGAAGCGAGCAGCTGGCTTCACATGACCAATGGCCTGGCGAAGCTGGGGCAGTACACTACCAGAGCGCTCTACGCGACTTTCAGCTCATTCTTGGTAAGAGCCAGGGGTCCCTATCTCCTCAAGAAGTGGATGAGATCGCGACGGCATTTTTCCTCATGGTGACCTACGAGTATATGTTTGGTCAGGATAGCGCGGCCGTAGAGGTGCATATTCAAGGCATCTACACTTTCCTCAAAGCTCATGATTTAGTTCCGAAGCTTGGCGAACCTCGCCAATGTGCTAGACTACCGGTACTGACGCAACAGTTATTACTCTTTGTAATGTAAGTCCATCTTGGCTTGAAGGTAATTGTAGCTTTCTACTCATGACCACAGGTATGCGAACCTCACAATATGCAAGTACGGTCATCTCCGCCAATTGTGGGAGGAGGCCGGCCATGAATCCTCCTTTGTGTCTACTATGGATGAGCTCTTTTATAACACCCGCACATCACAGCATGCGATCTGGCCGTTTGAATACCCGACCGAAGCGTCGTTGGATGACATTTCGGTCTTTCGTCCGCTGGAGCTGACCAACGAATGCAAGAAACTGAAATATAAACTCTTGCGTATGCCTCAAAGGATACAAGTCAAACCCGAAAGCGATCTCTTGGATTACCTAGAGCAAGACCTACATGGCATTGGAAAGGTATAGAATGCACTCATCCCACGGGAAGTATCCAGCTGATCATCAATGCACGCGTAGCGATACCAAGATCTGATAGCCATCAGCCAGCGGCCGCACTCGGACTTGCGAAACAGGCAACTGCAAACGATCTATTTTGCAGTTGCAGAATATCATGCCACCACGATCCTTTTCTGCTATCGGAGGAGCTTGCTTGGGGGTATTAACACCCCGTCCGTGTCCTCCCACGACGCAGTGAATGGTGCATTAGCAATCATTAAGGAGCTTTCAGCCGGAAGTCCGTCGTGCTTAGGAAGGGTCCACTGGCCGATGGCCGTCCTGGCCGGGTGTATGGAGGACTCACCAGACCGTCAGTGGATCCGGAAGACCCTCGTAGAATCGCAGCATACGATAGTCTTTCCATCCATGAGGGGGTGGCTTGATGAGATGAGTGGCCTCAACCTTTAGTCTTGGACAGCCACCAAACCAACACAGTTGTAGGCATTATCTCTTAGTATCTATCCTCGGCTATCGGTCCCTATCATCAATCTTGTTTATTATATGGTAGAACATTGAATCGTCTTGGCAGGCCAGCCTCAAAGAGCAAAGTCTAGGAGTGCACTTGAGAAGGGCATTATGCTAGACCCATATTTGCCGACACAGCCAATAAATATCCGGCCCTAGATATGGCCATCTCCGCGATTCTGAGCTCTGAGTGGTTGCAAGTTAAGCGACGGCCAACTTAATGTCCGTCCAGTCGACGCGATAAGGTTTATTGGTATGGCAGATAACGGCATGAAGGTTGACGATCGTCTCTTACTAGTCAATATCTCGAGCGGGGGTACCGATATCATCTTATCACGGTCTTAAGCAGAGATGAAGGCCAACAACATCAGTATTTAGGAACGGTATGCAGACGTCTGATGGGTTTGTATCTTCAGAAGTCTTACCAAAACTGCAAGAAGTACCACCCCAATGCCGAATATTCAAGAAAAGCCAGAGACTTCCGAAAAGGACGTGGAGGTAGCCTTGAGCCATGCTACGGACCTCCATCGTGTTTCTGTCGGATATGGAGAACAATTGCCAGACCCATCAACGTCAACCACAAATAAGTCCTTGCTGAGAAAGATCGATTGGCGGTAAGTGCACTTGCAAGAATGAGTCTTGGTAGCGACGCATGAAAACTAACTGGATATTCTAGTCTGTTGCCAATCATGATGATATCCTATATGCTTCAATTTCTTGACAAGCAAAGTTTGTCCCAATCCGCCATTATGGGCATCGTAGAAGACCTGGTTAGTCCGATGGCCAAAGACAAGAAGGTACAGGCTAACCGGGGAGCATGAAGGGATTGACTGGCAATGAGTACTCTTGGTCAGGCTCGATCTTCTACTTCTCATACCTTGTATTTTCATACCCTGCCTCCATGCTCATGGTTCGGCTGCCGATTGCGAAGTTTCTCGCCACAACACTGTGAGCTGAAGTCTACTCGGACAATCACCTAGCTCTGAGAAATATTGACCATGCTGTTAGCTTTCTTTGGGGTGTCGTGCTTGCATGCCACGCTGCTACGCATAACTTCTCTGGACTTATGGTTACTCGCTTCTTTCTGGGTTTAACTGAAGCAGCTATTTCTCCTGGTTTCAGCCTGATCACTGGCATGTGGTATACCAGGTCCGAGCAGCCATTTCGCCATGGTGTATGGTTCGCTGGTAACTCTATTGCAACAGCATTTGGGGGGCTGGTAGCATATGGTGTCGCTCATATTGTCGGCTCCATCCCCGCCTGGAAGGTGCGAGTCGTACGTTGATCCCGTTCATCCGTGAGGCTAACGCTCGCGTAGTGGCTATTTATTATTTATGGACTGATTACCGTTGCCTGGTCGATTGTGTTTCTGCTATTCATGCCAGACTCTCCGTTATCCGCTCGATTTCTCTCCCAACCCGAACGCTCTGAGGCTGAAGAACGAGTCAAAGTGAACCAAACAACTATCAAACACGACAAGATTGAGTGGCATCAGGTATGGGAGGCCTTGACAGACTACAAGATTTACATCTTGTTCTTGTTCCAGATAGCCAACAATATCCCCAATGGGGGTTTGACCATGGTATCTTCCTCCTCCTCAGCCAGGGTTGCAATTATAGATGGTTAATGTGGCTGCATAGTTCTCGGCATTGGTCGTGAAAGGCTTCGGATTTTCAACGTTACAAGTTTACCTTTTGTCAATACCAACTGGCGCTGTGCACGCACTCTTTGCTCTAGGAAGGTATTTCCTCCAAAGTCTATCTATCTCTTTCACGGCTAAGACAGTTCAACATACAACAGTACCTACCTTGCCTCCAGGTTTCGAAATATCCGTTGCATGCTACTGGCTGGTTGCACAGCGATTGCGTAAGTTCCATCACCTAGTCCTGAAGGAGGCCAATTCTTGACGGAAAGCATATAGTCTTGTTGGGAGTATTTTGGTCTACGCCTGTGAAAGCACAGGACTCCGCCTATTCGGTCTCTACCTGTTTGTTGCCTATGCGGCGGGTATTCCCATGACCCTCTCCATGGTCTCATCCAATGTTGCTGGCTTTACTAAAAAGGCGACTGTGAGCGCGATGATGTTCATCGCTTACTGCGCAGGAAATATCATCGGTCCATTTTTGTTTTTCGCGCGTGAAGCTCCGGGCTACAAGGTACAACCACCCGGTCGGAATAAATGGCCACGCTAACGTTCCAATAGAGCGGTTTCATCGCAATGATGGTGTGTCTTGGGGTAGCAACTGTTCTGATCCTAGCCCTAGGGTTTTGTTGGCGGTTGGAAAACTCACGGAGAGATCGGGTATACGGGCCTACGGCCTTTATGCCGACGAATGGACCCAAGGAACTAGCTCAGGGGGTATCTGGGACGACAGAGGATCTAACCGATGTTCAGAATACGGCGTTCAGATATGTCTTCTAACCTTGGGGGTGTTCCTATGTTCAGAATGGAAGGGCGCTTCCGTTCGTTTTCTCCTTCCCCTTTTTTGGCTCAACATCTGAACACTTGATTGCGGTCCTTACATCAAATAGGAGAGCTTCAAGACGTGATCTTTCTATCATGGTATTTGATTTCAGGTCTATGTAGAGTTTCTCTGTTGGCAAGTCTTGACATGTCTGGATGCTCTTGAAGCACCAGGGTGCTTCCCCTTCCCATCCTGTTCTCGACAGGCTTTTGAAGAAGGTACATGCGGATTGTGGCATATTGTACAGGTATAGGCCAACGCTCTGTAATGGCCCCTTGCTTTCTTTCACGCAACTCGGGCTAGACGTTTGGCTTCTGTCCATAAACCACCGATATCTCGACGTATGCGTGGATACTGGGATTATTTAGCGCGTCACGCATTTTTGTAAAAACTACCTCAACCTCTTCCCTCGACCACTATTCTCTCGTGTTAGTTACTCGTTGATGCTCTTATATGGCTAATCACTTACTCCAAGAATCTTGGTCCACAACATCATTGCCCACATCTCCAGACTTTCCTCTATGACGATGCGACAATACCGACCCAGAGTCTTCAGATGCGGGTCTTTTGGCCAGGGGCCGATGGGTAGTTTGTACCGATGTTCTGTAACGTTAACGAAACCAGCCTCCGTCATTCGCTGTTTCGACTCGTCGACTATGCGCAAGGTTTTGCCGAATTTATCGCCCGCTTCAAGACTTTTCTCGCCCCATATCTCATACACCGTCCCTGTCGTGCTTCCGTCGTCCGAGACTGGGGTCACACTCATCTCGGCCTGCTCCAAATATCCACCTGGCTGAAGGTTCCTAAAAGCCAAGATGATTAGGATCAGGAGCCAACAGTCTGATTCGGGAAAGTATACTTCAGAGCCTGCTGGTAAAACCCGCCCCAATCTGCCACGCACCCGTATAGCCCGCGAACATGGATATAGTCAAATGGAGTTTTGTATACCCACTCATCACAGCAGTCGTCAATCTCAAAATACACATTGGGAGGCACAAGGCTAGGCTGGATTGGCGAGAGATCGGTTCCAATAACCGTTGCCCCGGGGTGAAGATCGGCAAAGTCGGTGGCCCAGGACCCTGTTCCCGTTCCAACATCAAGCACTCGCTGTGGATTCTTGATCGGGGCGAGGTGCAATCGGCCATGTAACAACAGCCCATAGAGGTGATGGCAGATTTCCATCGCGTCAATGGCCTTCTCGTCGTTAGATCCCCAGTACGATCCCGCATGATACGCATGGTAGCGTCGGCCATTTTCGTAAACATAGTTGGCGATGCTGCTGCGCATCGATGTTACCTCGGAGTCCGTCGCCACATACTGGGAGGCGTACTCATCGCCGGAGTCGACAAGTATTCTTTCGCTACTCTCTGCCATCTTGCTTGAGAGGAACTGTGAGGACGAGTTTGGCAATCGAATCTTTCTCCGACCGGGCTGATTTCGTGTGCGGGCGAATTTATCTGCTTGCTGGTCACCATGAATAATCATGAGGTTACATCTCGGGATAAGTGTCTTCACTCGAAAGACGCCGAGGCTCCGCCAGTCATATCGCAACACGAGATATCCATCTGATGACACTAGCCAGGGCAGTGGGGTTCGGGGAATCGGGCACTGGGGCCGCTCTTTAACGGTCACAGAAATTACTCCCAATAGAAGCCTTAGAGATGTGCGGGTCCACAGACCGACCATCGTTGTTAGTGAGAATACCTATGTCCAGAGCAGGCTAGCATTGTGTCTCGACTCCTCTCAACAGTCCTAGTTCTCTTTCGCTTGCTATCACGTCACCTGGCATTCCGAATTTGGCTTAACACGTGCCCTGTCAGTCGGTCGTTCTCCATGGAATCATGATGGCCTGATGTCTCCTTAGGGACTACAGCCTGTCGAACCAGAAGTGAAACAGAACACAGGGGAAAAATAGCTTGTGGCATCAAGCAAACTCAAGGCTTCCCTCTTGATCTTTCTCACACGCTTGCTCTGAGAATACCACCCCTCCTGATACTATGGATTTCGACGTGTATACACCACATGACGGAACGGGTGGTCTTCATTTTACGAATTTCCACATGGATGATTCAATCCTGATGCTCAAGAGAAGCAATTCTAGATTATGTGTCCACTTCAACTTCAAGCGCTGCTTGGTCCTGTCATCAGACTAGCGTCACATCACCGATTAGATTCCTGATTAACGTCAGACATCTGCTAGCGAACGGATTTTCGATCGTGGATACCACTTGCATACTTCGTGCCTCTACAGCAAGAGGATCGTAGTCCCGACCTCCCCTCGACCCAGTAGACGCAAATGAAACGTTCTCTTTTCATCTCTGGGTCTATCAAGGCACAGATCGCGTGAGCTAATCGAATGGACTAAAGGTCGCCCACTGTTAGCAAGGAGAAGCTTGAAGACTACGTTCGCATTTTCCAGTTGATTGAGGCATCAGTTCAATCATTGACTGTTCGTTGGTTCAGTAAATTGAGGATGTTGCAGAAGAATAATCCATGGCTGTTAAACGAGTGCTGCGGTATGGGAACAAAGAGGTTGACTCGGTCTTACTCACGCAAAGCACATGTACAATGCTTCATATACAGTCCAGAATGGTGATACCATTGTAGCTCTAAAAGGGGCAGACCGGCTATTTGGTATCCATTACTTTGGCGAGCATCCCTACAGCCTCGTCGGGGATATATTCGCCCATGGACTTATGCATGCTGAGCTTATGAAAGTCAGGATCCTGCCAAGGTGGATTATGATGTCAAGTTAATGTAGGATGCAAATACAAGCATACTTACGGGGTCGAAGACATACACAATCGATCAACGCATATGGTTGGAATTGAAAGAGGAGCTTTGATTCTGGCTTTCTAGGTTGGGGAAGCCCTCGTAGTATACGGCGTGACGTATGATTTGATCGCTGTCAGCCTGGCAAGTGCAACCAGCAGCACAACCTTGAAGTATGCCCGTGCATAAGTCAGTCTCGTGGAGGAGTTATCATGGGCAATTCCATTCCAGACTCGATTTTTCTATGTTTTCCTGGATGCAAAACGGTCAAGAGAGATGCGAGCCACTAACGGCAGTGTCTGGGAGCCGCCTGCAGGACTTCGGGCGCTACCATGTACAATCTATCGATGATATGACAAAGGACTATTGTTATATATTGTGAGGTTCGACATTGAAATGTTCCACAAATGATACAGTGATTGTAGCGTCATTTGTCCATATAGAATCTTGAAGAAGATTCAGATATATTATGAAATTTGGGACGATTTCTCTGGATTACTTGGATACGAGCCGAACCATATTGGAGCATGAATTTCTCTTGCGGCCAGTTCATATGCATTTGCAGCCTGTATACTTTTAGTTATACTGCTTTCAAGTACCAATATTGCCACTTCCAATTCTCACGCCAACCTTGCAAGTATTATACTACAAACTGTTAACTCCTCTATAGCTTACTGTCTACAGGCAGTGAAGTCTTAAATTTCCCGGTTCCTACGCGCGGTTTGATTTACTCTCCAGCTCTATATTCTCATTATCTAGTAAGCTTGTACATATACAGCGCAGCCTAGACTCGGGTCCCTGTCGAAGTCCATCGGAGAACGG
Source organism: Aspergillus nomiae NRRL 13137 (assembly GCF_001204775.2). NCBI lineage: Eukaryota > Fungi > Ascomycota > Eurotiomycetes > Eurotiales > Aspergillaceae > Aspergillus > Aspergillus nomiae. The sequence goes on along the minus strand of NW_015378115.1, from coordinate 37,695 downwards.
TCGCACCGGGGTAAGAACAGTTGCGCTGGGAAGGGGTAGTCGCGCTGGGAAAAACAGGCAGTCGCACTGGGGAATAATGAACGTATTGTCGCATTGGGAACAAGCTTGAGGTCCTTGCCAACTTAAGCTCAGTCCAAACCTAGAATGTTAGAAAGCCTCCCTCCTTCTCACGCCAAAAGCCCGACACAGAAGAAAGATCTCGTCTCGTTCATTCAAGCGGATCCGGCCTTTTTCATCAGGAGCAATGTTGCTTTGTCGCCCGCTCCCTTGCGATAGTCTATGAGGTCTCGGCTGACGACCTTGGCCAAGCCTTCTGCCTCGAGCTTGTCGGCTTCAGCTTTGTAGCCTCCGGACACCCAAATCTCCTCGAGGACCGTGGCGACGATGACGCCGTTTGGCTTGAGAAGACGGATGAATTCTCTCAAGGCAGGGTCGGGCCCGACGTGGCCGCGTGTGAAGGTGCCACAGCATGTCACGATGTCGTACTTCTGGTCTGGTTGGTCGATCGGTTGGGTCAAGTCCACTTTGAAGAGGCTTCGATACACGCCAGTCTGTTCTGCTACCTTGAGCATAGCGGGAGACAAATCCATGCCATCGATGGTCCATGGGCTGCCTTTGGCAAGGGCTTCGGCCACAAGACCCGTTCCACAGCCAGCGTCCAATACGGTAGTCTCGGGGTCTTTGCTGGATGCAAGGGCGGCTTGGGCGACAAGGAGCGGAGCGATGTAGTTCTGGGATGCGTCGGCAAGGTCATCGTTGTAGGAGGCGGCCCACTTCTCATAGAGCTCCATACAGTCTTCCTTCTTGAGACTGTTGCGGGCTCCCGCCAGGTAGGTGTTTTCCGTTATTACTTGGGTTGCCATGATTGCAGAATGGAACTTGGTTGGATGGATATCGGTGCAAATAGGTGGGAGTTGAACTGGTATCAAAGGACTTGAGTTTTCAACGGAACGATTAGCAACAGGGGCTGTTCTTCCGACCACTTATATGGTGTCGGCTTCTCACTCGCCTTGTATACTTCAATAAGATCCCTGAGCAGCCCCCTCACTTCACATGGGAACGCTGGCGAATCCTATGGGACGGAATCGTTTTGCTGATGCATGGCGCACAGTCCTTCGTCCGTTCTCGATGGCGTGATGCCTGGCACTATTCACTGGCTTGCTCCGAGACGATCGCACTGTATCTGAAGCTACTGTCTGTGGCTTTCCAGGGTGGGATGAGCATATTACATCATGGGGGGGTGTTGGGATAGGGGAGAAGAGAACTACACTTCTGGTGGGGTCCAGGAAATAGCCTCCACTGTGACGACTCTTGGCGCAATACGATGCTTCCCCCACTATGTACGAGTTTCCCCGCGCGGCCTAGTCTTTGTTACCTCTTGACTCGCTGTAAGGGGTGGCAGGATGGGAGTATAGGATTGGCTTACCCAGTCGGTTGAATCGTCCCCCATGCAGTAGGTTTAGGACAACCAGGAAATTCGCGAATCTTTCGCCTGCATAGCCGGAGGTCCGGAGGAGGGAATCGTCACTATTAGTGGTGCATTTCTTGATTTGAGCCTGGGATCTTCAACCATTGGCATGGCACTACTGTATCCGAACTGCTGCTCCTCATCTGCAACCTATGATGTGCATTCGACTGCAGATTCTGGGCTTTCATTTACCCCACCAGTGCAACACAACGGACACTCGACGAACCTTGTTAATTACACCATTGATCTTATGGACACGGATGTCTCTATGCGGTCATCCCGCTTGGACGTCATGCATAAATAGGGCCGTTGAGGGGTGCGTTGCGTCGCGAGACTTACCATATGCATGCCAGACGCTGGAGACCTCATTCGCCGAAATGGATAGTCCCGATTCTGGTCGAATGAAAGGCGATCAAACACTGGAGACTATGCACTTACTAAGCATGCAGGGTAGAACGAAAGAATGAAGCATGTTGGCCGACCGTCCAGGGTGAACCTGTGCAATGACCGTCGAGTTAGGGCAGAACCCCTGTCAGCTGAGTACGTGTTCAGAATTTTCCCCTCAATCCGAGCATGATTCGTGCCTGTGTATTTCTAACCTCGGTTTGTGTATGTTTCCTAGGCTCAGCAATCATTTTCTTCACACATTCAATCCTAGTCCTGTTGTCGCAGGATTCTCGCAGAAATGTGAGATGGTTAGGGCACGCGTTACTAAAAACAGAAACTGATATCTGATCCGTGGGGAAAGCTCCTTTCCGACTACCGGAACGGCTGGCACGTCACTTCCCAACGCCGGGAAATTACGAATGCGACAATCAGAAACCTGAGGAAATGATGATTGCCTAGAGAGCTGCTGGAATCCACTCTCGCGCGTCGTCTCACGTCGCCAAGGCCCCAACACCAGCCCTGATTAGCCTAAGATGAACCGCTTTCACTGCCCCGCATGTCAGAGATTCCAACTTCCCCCGCCAAAACAGACACGGCACAGAATTCAGCCGAATGGTGGGGCACAGACGAAAGCTGTGATGATCCAGATCGGCCACTGCCAGTACCTTTCTCTCGCTAGCGCACGTCGGCGAGTTGGAAGGGCACATCGTCCCTAACCGGCGTCAAGGGTTGATGACGGCCATTCCTGGGCGGCCTGTTCTTTGGTTTTCCCTTTGCTCTTTCGTGGTAATATCCGGAGTAGCCGGGGGGGTCCAATTCTTCGCGCTATTTTGATCAGTCCGCGCGAGAAGCGCCAGAAACATTTTGGTCATAACGGTGACATAGTATCGTACCACACCCGCGGAATGATGCGCCAGAAAAGAGGAGCCGTGTTTAGCGCTGAGCGGTCCACTGCACAAGCGCCATGGCAATGCGGAATGCCAGCCTTGCCTCAACGACATACCGTGCGGTCCATGGGGCTGGAGTCAGCCGCTAAGCTATGATCGATTCAGATCAGCCAATGTGAAGAACAGCCCTTGCACATAGTCAACAGCATCCCTGTGAGATATTTCCATCTGATATCGGACGTTTTCCAGGAGTCCAGGACCAGGGCGACGGAAGGTGAGACAATTGGTGGGCTAGGTAAATGCAAAAGAGCGCATAGCCACGGTAGTTACGATCTCAATAGGACCGATATTTGACCCCCTTGCTGCAGCCAAGTCTGACGGTCCCTTCATTCGACGCGGTAGACATTACGATTGTGTAATAAGCAACGTTGGTAGTCATAGTCACCAGAGATACTCCGTACATTAGCCAGAAAGTACAATATCTGTCACAAGCGGATATCTTTGCAACACTCCCTTAGGATCTTATTAAAGCGCGCTGTGGAGTTGGGAACATCATCACTACAAAGCCAATTCAAACGGCATGAGTAATATGTGGGCCTCGGCCTGTCGGAGTCCGTTTTCTGTACCCGGTGCGTCCTGGGCACCTTTGCTAAGCAATGTAATGCTATTACGTATACAACTTCTATGCAGCAAATCCCTCGATAAATAGATTTCTTGCTATCAGCCCGCTCACGCCCCGTTCATATCCTTCCCGATGGGCTCATTACGCTGTGCGAGAATTGTTCTCTCGCATATCTGGACACAAGAACACAACGGCACGATGCTCTTCAGTACGATGGCAAACGTATTCTCGTTTTCTATATGAATCCCAGCAATTCCATCATCCATACATCGTCAATACCGTCAAGTCTGAGATCGTCTGGGTTGCCCGATGTATTCTGCAGGGTTGGGTTGGCCACCTCGGTGGCAGGCAGGTACTGTCGGGCCTGCATCAAGGACGGTCCCCATCTTTCTTTGATGGCGGATATCATTTTCACGCCCTTTGCAAATATGTTTGCTTCCGCATTTTGGCCGAGATGGCCGGCTGACCTTTTGAAATTAATTTGCAGGCGGTCTAGATAATGAAGAAGATTCACGCTGTCCTGAACAGTATTCTTATCCCAGGCTGGATCATCCAGGGTGGAAAGCTTGAACAGGTTCACCAGGGCTCGACAGAACTGGAAGAGTATGGTAAAGGATACTCCCAAATAGTGTTCTGGGGGAACACACAACCAGACATCCAACCACGTCTTTGTAGCGAGAAGGGATATGTGAAGACTTTTGAGGACCTGGGGGTCTGGGCAGTTTGTCGGGATGGGAGCTTTAATAAATACCTCATGGATCGCAAGTTCTGCGTTCGAGAAGTACATACTGACGACATCTAGATGGAGATATTAACGGAGCAGGTCTCCAAAGGAAGGATGGAAGACGTACTATTTTTCGTCAGTTGCGAAGGTATCTGGCGCTTGATCGAGTCCAGCTGGGATTGCAAGAGGTCCGTAACTAAAGGTGATGAATGCGAGTTCTCACCGTCGCGGCGAAGATGATAAGATTTGTCGACCACCAACTGAATCCTGACGAGCCATACCAGCAGCTCGTCTCCAACGCACTCTTTCGTGCTAGCCAAGATCTCGAGGCTTTCTTCCATATGGGGCGTCCAACGCAAGGCATCACTCTTAAATAGCGATGAGGCGATACTAGAGTACAGTTATTCATCATGTCTAGTAACATTGAATGCACAGGTTCCTGGTTTACCTTGAAGTGATCAGAAAGCACCCCAGCACTGCCCTTCGCTCCTCTAACGTTCTGTTCATAGCGGTATCTGTCTTTAGACCAGCCGCTCGGTTAAACCCTTGCAAGATTGTTTGTTCATTGAGTGGAGCTTTGTTAATACCCAGCTCGCAGACCACGCCGGTCAGTATGTGGCTGTAGAAGTTAAGAAATGGCTTTGCGCAGTAGGTTTTCCTTGATAAGGAAGTCAGAAGATACTAAGCTACACTTTTCCAATGGGACTGTTGAGCCTCTCCGCTCACTTACCAGGACATGAAGGTCATAAGGCCGAGAAGAATGTCCATGTTGGGGGCAATGTCCACAAGAAGCTCTTGGTAAATAGTGTTATGCACTTTGGTGAACAGGGATTCTCTCTGAGTCAGGTTCGGCGTCAGGACTGCAGTAAGGCAGTACCAGAAGAATGGCTTCTCTTTCATAAGTTCTTGAGGGGTGACATGGGGCGGTATATAGATGTAGGGAAGATAGTTCAGGTTTTCGGTCCGGAACTGCTCAAGAAGTCTAGTTGCCGCATCGGACGAGACATGGAGCAAGGGGTTTGGGTTGTCTGGTGCAGGCAGCGCAAAGACAGGAGTCCTTGTTTGAATATCATATGGGTTGGGAGCGCTGGGCGACTGCTCGGCGTGCCCTTCTAGCGAATTGTCACCCTTTCGCACTCCTTCCGAGTCAGAAGAAGACTGCGCAGATATACTAGGGCTTTGCAGCGCAGATAGAAGACTATCGAGTCTAGATTCCACTCGTGCAATTCTTGTGTTTGAAGAACCCTTCCTGCGCATTCGGACCGATAACGGGGGTCGGCATTCCTTGCCCAGACGATCGCATCTGTCATCAGTCAGCATCATGCACTTTCACACGTCTCAGCCCTGAAGCCAGAGCCTATGGTTGCAGACCTTTCACACCGGTCACCAGTCGCCAATAGTAGGCATTTGCATTTGGCACGAGCGCAATTGATGCATGCTTGGCCGTATGGGGCGGGCGTTGTCTTTCGGAGTCTCCTCGCCTCCGTCCGACGGGATTCGGGGTTGGGCATTACGATACAGTGGATTATTGATGGTTGAATAGAAGATGAAGTACATATGCACGCTGAGTTACAAATTTCAAGTCCAGATGGACGACCGGATTTCAGCGAAGATTCTGGACCGGGATTGAAGTTAATTCACGTCCAACTCCGACCTGCTGACTCATCACACCGTGATCTTGTTGATACCTTCATCCCCTCGTCGCTGGTGATAAACTGGAGATCTTCACTTTTGGTAATTCATTCATATTGTTATTACTAAAGTCTCGTTCATTTCGCTCTCCTGCACCGAATCTGGCGGTGGTATTCACCGTGAAGGTCCTTTGTCGCCACTGGAAAGCCGTCGGGTTTCGCAATCCCGATCTCCGATTCAGCCATGGGAAGCAATGTGTATATAGAGAGAGCAAGAGATTCACGTTGTCCTCCTCACTGGAGTATAGCATTTTCGTTTACCATATTCATACACAGCCGGAATTGAGCTAATAACAGACCGTCTTCCATACTCAAAAGACAAGCTTAGCTACAAGTCAAGCCCTTGGTACACCAACGACTCCATGTCGCTCCACAGCCCCAGCACTTGTGCATCTGCGAATGGCAGGATCTGTGTGCATACCATTCCTGCAATTCCCTTGGTTCTGTCACACCACCACCAAAGATTAGGAAGTCCAGCCCAATGACCAGTCTGCTCCGAACGACCAGTGTTCCCTCCAGTAAGCATACAGGTTAGTCCCCAGCCTTGAGGAGTGTCGGATGGATACAGATGAGCGATGCGGTTCGTGAGGTCTGCTTTGGCGGGTGGAATGCCCTGGGATGCAAAGTTGGGGAACTGGGCAATTTGGTTTTCGAACATGAGGTCAACCGTCTCCTTGCGTAGGATCTGCTTGTTGGTCGTGGGCGATATGCCATCGTTCAACAGTGTCGCGAGAATTTGGCAATACTCCTGAGGCTTAGCAAAGCAGCCTGCCCCGCCGCTGTTGAAACAACGGTCTATATCCCTCGCATCCTCCACGATCAATGGTCGTCGCAGAAGGTGATCGCGTGGAGATAACTGTCCATCTGGTGCCCGGGCATTCATATGAGCCAGCCCTGACTTCATGGATGCATTCGGGAACATGGAAATGTTATGCAAGTCCAACGGCTCAAAGATATTACGACAGAAGTATTCATTCAATGACAGGCCTGTGACGCGCTCCACGAGAAGGCCCGCCCAATCAATGTTTACCTAAAGCTGCTTGTTAACTCTGCATCGAACCATGGCTTGTCTATCTTACCCCATATTCCCATCTCTCTCCTGGCTGGTTCACCAGCGGTTGTAGCATATCATAAAAACTTCCCGAAAATTCGTCATACCCTACCGGCTTGCTATAGTCTCGTAATTTCTCACTGAAGATTGAGTACCCGAAGCCAGCTGCACAATATTGTATGGTTAACATATGTACCTCGAGTGACTGTTCATGCTCTGATGGAAACTCTCACCGGTGTGGGTTAGAAGCATTCGCAACGTAATCCCCTGCTTCTTCTCGACCAGGCTTCCATCCTCTTGTAAGACCCGCACCTGCTTCAGCTCGGGGCAAATCGTTTCAACCTGGGTACAATCGTCCAAGGAGAGAAGGCCTTGTTCCACAAGCTGCATACAGGCAATTCCCGTAATCAACTTGGTACATGAGGCAATCCAGAAGATATTGTCGAGTGTCATCGGGTCAGGAGAGCCATATCCTCGTTTTCCGCTGGCATGGGCAAAGTATTCCCGACCGTCCTTACCCACGACGACCACCACTGCTCCAGGGATACCTTTTTCTTGGTCCGCACAGGCCTCAGCAAGTCGAGCTTCTAAAGAGCCGGTCATGTCGGGGGTCAGTTGAGTCATTTTCGCAGTTGCGGGGGATTATGAAGTTCCTCGTATCAGGAGCAAGCGCGCTTATACGAAGCAATCTTGACCAGCTTTTCCGGATTGAGGTTTGCCTTAATATATCCTTCGTGATCAGGTGCTTCGTGCTAGTACTTGACATTGGGTCGCCCAGTAAACTCCGCACATGCATCGAGCAAACAAAGACAGATTGAGTTAAGTTGCGGGGGCGCGGCTATGCAGCATCGGATCCGCATTGCATCCTGCGGCGGGGGTGAGTAATAAAAGGCATCCATGATATGCTCAAGTTAGCTTTCAAGCTGCATCAGAGCTGCATCACAGTCGGACATATTCCGCGTCACAAGATACTGATGCGGATCCGCATGCACGGACAATCACCTCCGATGCCTTCGTAGTTCCACGCGGACCCGGTATCTTTGCACACACATTCTAGGCCTTCTAACTCTTGGCCCCGATTTATTGGTCTACAGGAATACCCCGGCGAGAGGGGAAGGATTGCCTGCCAGAATCGGACTGATGCATCATTAGCTGGAGCTACGCATACACGGCTTCGTCGGTTATCATCACTGACAGGCGCAACAATTATAGGCGCTTAACCCTGGCTGCTGACAGTATTTAAGGTATCTATTCTCTTGGACCGAGTGTATCCAATCTCGAAACATCCTCTGTGCAGAGAAATACGAATACCCTCTGAGCTCTTTGATCTTCCTATCATCTTCTTTGAACCTTGGCGATATCTCCTTTGTCGTTCTTCCATCTAACAGAATACCAAAAGGTACACCGCCGAAGCCATGCACGTACGAAGGGAACTCGCTGAGAATGCCACGCGCGACACCACAAATGGGAATTACGCCGATGATCTCGACGTTGACGTCCTGATTGTGGGTGCGGGTTTTGGCGGTATCTACTCCCTGTACGAAATGCGAAAGCTCGGGCTCAAGGCCGTCATCTATGAGGCAGGAAATGACATTGGTGGCACATGGAGATGGAACTGCTATCCCGGCGCGGGTGTAGACTCGGAAGTACCCGAGTATCAGCTGTCCATCCCGGAAACCTGGAAGGACTGGACGTGGTCGACCAATTATCCCAACTATGAGGATCTGCGCAAGTACTTTGACCATGTGGACAAAGTCCTCGATATCAAGAAGGACTGTGCATTCAACAGCGTAGTCGTCGGCGCCCATTTTCATACGGTCGAAGGGCGCTGGCACATCCGGACTGCAGATGGAAGGACTGCACGCGCCAAATACTTTATCGTCGCTGCCGGTTTTGCGGCTAAGCGCTACATCCCGGAGTGGCCCGGCATTGAGAAGTTCAAGGGTATCGTCCATCACTCGTCATTTTGGCCTGATGAGAAGATTGACGTTCGTGGGAAGCGCTGTGCGATCATTGGCACTGGAGCCTCTGGCGTGCAAGTCACCCAGGCCTGGGGACCTGAGGCCGGGGAGCTCAAGGTCTTCCAGCGCACGCCAAATCTGGCAGTGCCCATGCGCAAGCGACCTCTCACAGTGAAGGAACAAGAGGATACCAAGGCGTTCTATCCGCAACTTTTCAGGTATCGCGAGAAATGCTTTGCTGGGTTCCTGTACACATTTTCTGAGCGCGGTTTGTTTGAAGACAGTGAAGAGGAGCGGGAGCAGTTTTTCGAAAAGCTGTGGAGTGAGGGTGGATTTCGGTACTGGGTTGGCAATTACAAGGACTATCTGTTTGACGCCAAAGCGAATCGTGTCGTCTATGATTTCTGGAGGAAGAAGGTGTGTGAGCGCATTAATGACCCCAAGGACCAAGAACTCCTGGCGCCTTCGGAGCCACCACACCCGTGGGGAGTGAAGCGCCCTTGTTTGGAATATGACTACTTCGAGCAGTTCAACCGGCCCAACGTTGACGTGGTTAATATCAAAGACAATGGTATTGCCGACTTCACTGAAAACGGCATCAAGCTGCAAGATGGAACCGAATATGAATTTGACATTGTGTGTATCGCCACTGGATTCGACGTCACCACTGGGGGCATGACCAGTATGGGACTTCACAGCATCGATGGCAAGAGTCTCAAAGAGGAATGGAAATCCGGTGCCTTCACCCATCTTGGCATGACGGTCAGTGGTTATCCCAACATGTTCCATATTTACGGGCCACAGGGCCCAACCTTGCTGAGCAATGGCCCTACCACCGTGGAAATCCAGGGGCGGTGGATTGCAGATGCCATCAAGCAGATGGAGCGGCAAGGTATTAAGTACATCAATCCGACCGCAAAAGCTGCCAAAGAGTGGAAGGTCAAGGTCAATGCACTTTCAGACAGGTCGCTCTTCCCTACGACCAAGTCCACCTACATGGGTGGCAGCATACCCGGAAAGGTCTTTGAGCAGGTCAACTATGCTGGGGGGGAGTACGCCTATTCCAAGGAGATCCGAGCAGCTCTTCCCGACTTTGTTGGATTTGATATTGTCAAACGCTGAAGTGGGTGGCCATTGGGAGACGTCGCGTTGTGTTTCACTAGCAATAGCCTTTTGTAACCTTGGGAGTAACAACACATGACCAAATAATTTGTCTGTGTCTGAACTGTAGAGAGTCCCGTCCGTAATGATGAAGCCGTAGCCAGTAGGATTCAACAGGCCGAAAATAACCTCAAGCGCAAGCAGATCACGAACTCTTAATTGAACCCTTAAGCTTGGCCCGAGTTATACCCCGCAAACCCCCGCTTTTTCCCAGCTGAATCCCTGCTTTAGTATCTCTCAGTCGGATCCATGTTCACCTTCCCCATTCTCACGGGAACAGCGCTACCTTGCTGTCGTTCACACCATATTGCTGCAAATAATGTCTTATCGTCGCCGTCAGCATCGGAGCTGCGATCAATGCCGTAAAGGCAAGAGAGCATGCGATGCCCTCCTAGCTGACGAGCTTGAGGGAATTGCGGAGATTGGTGCTCAACAAGCATATAATCACTCTTGCTCCAATTGCAGGAAATACAAGAAAAAATGCACGTTCGACTGGCTCTTGAGCCACAGTCACATAGCATCGCGGCATGGTCATAGCAAGAGAGCCAGAAATGTTGCCATTGCTCGTTCCCGGCAGGCGAACGACCATTCCGCTCGATCCTCTCAACAAGCCTCCATTGGGCGTAATCCTGCAGAAGACCCCCAGCAAAATGCCGAGAACTGTGGACGCTCAATGTTCGTTTGGGATCCGTTTTTGCCGTTGCCACAAGACGAAGGACTAAATGCGGACTGGTTGAATTGGGGGAACCTGAATGACACAGCTTTCGTCTCGCCTGTGAGCGACGATATGATCGTCAATAGCAATAGCCACGTCGACGTCGACCATACACCACCAATGACTGCCCAGTGGACCTCTCCCGGAGCTTGCCAAGATTGGCATATTATCGATCAAACTGCGTTGCTCGACATGGTGAGCAATTCAAGCGCTTCGTCGCAATCAAATGTCACACCTGGCACCCAGCCATTTCGGAGCTGTGGTGTCAATTCTGAGCTCTCGCTGTATGATGTTCCACCAACCGAAGTTTATGCTGCGTCCCTGCCAACGAACACTACACTGTGTGTAGGCTCTAACCAATTATCACACAATTATGCGAACTCCACGATGGCGCACAACTTATTACATATATACAACGACAGTATGGAAAACGCATTGAGCTGTTGGCTGACGGAGCGTAATTGTCCCTACAGTAATCCGGGATGCGTTAACGCAGCAGGACCGAAGACAGGCCCTTACACCACACATAGAATTTACAGACGGGTTTGCCTCTTAGATCGGGCATACTCATCCATCTCAGGTCGACGTCTGACGAGCGTGGAGAATCGGACAGCAACGCAGGTACTTCATGCTGCCATCATGGCATTCGCTTCTCAGTGGCTAGAGGAACGTTCACTAGACAAATATATTCGAATCCCAGCCACCGCGCTTCACCAACGAAGAGGCATACGTGAGGGTTTCTGGAACCAAGCACGTCATGCACTAGAGCAATCGAGAGCAATCCCATCTTTCCGCGTGGCCTTTGCGCATATGTTGATTTCGCTAACTCAGCCTCCCCTACACTTTGAAGAAGGGATGGAGCTCGGCGGACTCATAGACCATGATCCTGCACCGATATACCTCGAAACGGCGCTCCGGCAAATGTTTACTTTTCGTTCGACGTTGATCAAGCTTCAGCGGCAAGGTCCCAACAGGGCCCTCGAGCATGGCTGCAAAGGGAGCCAATGCGAGGAATACCATACAGGACAAAGCAACCATCAGTCAGGCCAGGTTGATGTGATGCTGAAGAACTCTGAAGCTCAACACACTTTCGATCTTCTATTCTGGCTGGGCATTATGTTTGATACATTGACGTCGGTCATATATCAACGGCCCCCTGTGATTTCCGATGAGGACAGTCAGATTATACGCACCCGGTCGCCCATATTTTCGTTTCCGGATGCCGTTGACTTGGATGGATGGGATATTGGCTCCTCTTCTATTTGCAAGAGCAAAGAAAGTGTATGGGGCGATCTATTTCTTCGCAAACGTAACATGCTCCACAACCTCAACCAGGCCCGCTGGCCCTGTTCTTACGAAGAAGCAGCGGAAGTCTTATCTGACGCAGCGCCGGTAAAGGTCCTTCTATTCCGTCGCATAACTCACATCAATACGCTTGTATGTCGGGTAGGTGAGGCTGAGGCGATCGAGGAAGCGATCCACAACGCTCTCTTGGTCTACGAGTACTGGAACTCCACATACGAGCAATTTATGCTGGATTGCCTCTCTCATCATACAGAGCTCCCGTCTCGCATACAATCGTGGTATTTAGTGCTGGCCGGGCATTGGCATCTTGCGGCGATGTTGCTCGCAGATACCCTTGAGGACATTGACCAAGCGCGACTTGGTCTAGATTCTCAAGCCACGTATCGGTCCACGACGGGTGTCATCTCGCGCTTGAGACGCGAAAGTGCGTTCGCTGTTGGAGATCTTGCCCAATACTCTTACGATCTGCAGGACTCGTCGCATCCGAAGCTCCGCAACTTTCACGATTCTGTCAATCAGGCTGCATCCTTGACGGAGCCATGGGCTGCTGTACTTATCCACTCGTTCAGAAAGGCGGGCACTATTCTAACCAGAGAGATCGACATATCGCAAAGTGACTACCAAATGCAGCAAGAGTCTTTCATGCTGGCGTGTCAGCGTTGTGAGCACTGTATAAAGGCCCTGCAGTGCCTGGGGAAAAAGTCAGATATGGCTCTGATCGCAGCTCAGGGACTATTGGACAGTGTAAACAGCACATTGTCGCGACCCAATCCTATTGATTTATACAATATGTGCGCCCTGTGATTTTGCTTTGTGGTCCTGTAGCTGGTCCACTCGGATTGTCCGACATGAGGAAACGGAGTAAGTGTCGGCGAGATGAACATAGCGCCTCGATTCTGTCTAGCTAGTATCACCGCTAATACACATTGGCAGGCATTGTCCACAATATCTCCGAATGATGAAGGCGCAGAATATGGCGGGACACAAATCCACTACTTAAGACCATTTCCACGTCAGTGAGAGACATATGCATCAGGGACTTGGAGCATTTGGCATCCACGACGAACAGCCAGAGGTTCAATATGAAGAAATGTATACTCCAGAGAAAATCGATAGCTATGATTCGACGCGCGAAATATTGATTCAGCTCTGGCTTCCATCTGGACGGGTTCGTTCAGAGTGAGCTGCCAAGAAGGAAGTCGCGTCGTGCCTTGCGAACAGTAAACAAAGATCGCTCTCCACGTGATTCCTGCAAAATAGCCCTGCGTATCTCAAATTCATGTTTAAAAACTCTTCTAAGTTCGTCTAGGGATGCTACGGTAGCTTCTATACATGTATGTGAATTTTGTACGTTATTCCAGGCTTTAATAATGAGTTTTTGCTCCGGTTGTCTTTGAGCAGGTAAAGTAGACACAAAACATATATTGGCTCAGTAGCACTTCTAGACTATGTAAAGATGTACGCATACATCAAGGATTACTCACTCAAACTAGCCAACAAAATTCTTGAAAAGATGTATAAAATCAACCTTGCGATAAAATTATTTTTGATATTTTCAATGTAATTTTATCATATACTGTGGTCTGTATTTGAGATTGCCAAACAAAGAAATGATGGAATCTACGAACCAGGAGATATTACTAATACAGAGTCCGACACAGCCCCCGCCCTAAGCCCTAAGCCCTAGCGGCGAACCTCCAGCCAAACTGAAATAGGTACTAGTTACCGCCGCTTATATGAGGGCGCTCAGGCAATCAGGTTGAAGAGGTATTCGCCAATGATCTCCTTGCATTCCAGGGGTGAAAAGGGAGAATTCATGCAGATCAATATACTATTTCAAGGATTCTTGTAGCAATCGGGCGTCATACAATAGTCAACCACGGGCTCCACCATACGTACTTGATGATGCGCTAGACTTCTCAAATGCATTTTTTTTTTTTGGCCATATCTGGCTCTATGCTGTACGTGTGTGTGTTTCCAGCTCGTGTTGTTCGAAAGCGTTGGTCTGAACGTCAGTAACATAGTGCTTGAACTTGCGAAGATTGACCTTCTTCTCAAACCTATGGAAAAGGGACCAAGGAGTTAGCACAACTCGAGGATGGAGGCATACAGAATACTGTTGGAACGCGCTTCTACTTACATTTCATCGATCTCGGCAGGTGTCCGACGCGTGACCTCCGGGAGGATAAACCACGCGATGATAACAGCTACCGTACCAGTTCCTGCGAAGCTGTTTAGTGGAGCTTCTGTCAGTGGCTGATCTTTTCATTTATCCAGTGGAGTGGAAACTGAGTACGCACAAGAATCCTGTTTTGACTCCCCATTTTGTGAGAGGTCCGTTGATCATCAGGGGTGTGCAGAAGCTGAACATGAGCGCGACTAAATTGGACGCCGCAAGAGACCAGCCTGCCGTTTGAGCGCGCAGGCGTTGCTGCGGGATTTCTGCAGCGTAGGCGTAACCGATTGACGAGGCACCGGTGGTCGTGAATGTAGCGAGACAGGCGAAAAAGACCTGTGGTGCGGTGTTGGTTGGTTAAGGATCTTGGTGAAGATCATGGATTTGTATGACTTACTAGAAGCGAGCTTGTAGACTTCTGAGTGTAATCAAAGCAGCCGATTATTCCAAGGCATAACACCGATAGAGTCGTTACCGCATAGGGATAGACAGTCAGTGGTCGACGGCCGACTTGGTCGGTGAGCATGGCCGTGATGATCATGGAGAGGAGTTGAACGCAGGACAAGATGACGGTAACCAAGAAAGGGTCTTTATTACCAGCATATTGAACTGCAAAGAGAGGTGAGCAACAGAAAGCAGAGACTGCTGATTTGGAGTGCAGCGAGCTTACAGAAATAGGTAGCGTTGGAGTTAAACACCGCCAGCCCGACGAACTGCTGGGTGATCTTTGGCCATCCAGCAATCACGAACCGGATGAAATTGCGGCCCTGGAAAACAGCCCACGTCCCTTCCTGCGAGTCTCGCTCAGCAATTCGGCGCTCCTCGGCGACTGTGGCGCTCATGATCTCCTGCAATCCGCACTATCGTTAGTACCAAGCGCGCACTAAGAGCGGTATTTGGACAGACAATTTGTTCAGACACATCGTAACCCTCAACGCGGCCATTATAGGTCTTAAGGATCTTCGCGGCCCTATCACGCTTTCCTTTACTAACGAGCCACCACGGGGTTTCGGGCATGAGAACGAAGATAATAATCGTTGCTCCGACCATAGCCCACTAGGAGGACTTTTCAGTATATTAACTGCGACTCGCTCAAAGAGACTGGTATTTACCTGTGTATAGATGGGCGTTCGGAAGTCCAAGGGACTTATAGCATGAAGTCGGTTGAGAGCTACTGAGGCGAATATTTGCCCCACCACAAACCAACTGAGCGATGCTCTGGTTAGAATTATCCGTAATTCAAATGGGCAGGGAGGTAACTTACAAGCTGTACGCATTAATGAAAAATCCCCTTAACTGAGTCGGAGCTATCTCCGACAAATAAATAGGCAATGTTGATTGCAGCATGCCAACCCCCATGCCTGAGAAGAGTTTCGCCACGAGCCAGTGATCCCATCGGGTAGCGAATGACTCAATGAATATACTCTGAGGAAAACGAGTTACATTAGCACTTTGGTGAGTACGCCGGGGAGTAGAAGTTTGATCAAATAGGGGGAAGGTTGAGTCGCGGCGTACCACTACGAAGACGACCCATATGATGTAAAATGCCACTTTTCGGCCGAATGATTCCGTAGCATACTGGAGCAGCTGTATAGAAGCAGGGAAGAGGATTTAGCAAGCTTTCCATGAGTTTGAGCGTGGATATCCCTACAATTTGGCCAACCGCCTGACCAGAAGACTGAATGCCACTCCAAGCGGAGACATACTGGCCTTCGATGATTGTTGTTCCAGGGCTCGCCATCTGTCGGATGAATCCCTCATTGGAAACGAGCCCACCATTGAGGTTGATCTCTAACACCGGGTATGTATCATATTAGTCTGACTTCCATAAAGTTTTGAATAGAAGGTCAGGATAAGAGAGCCATACGGTAACCATCTAGCGCGGCACTGAACGCCGCAGCCATCGCAACGACTGAGATGACTTTATACCGCCTCACCGTCTGCCAGACAGAAAGGTCATCTTCCTTTGACCGCATCAATGGCGCATCACCCTTGGTTATCGTACAGTGCTCATTCTCTTCAGCGGTTGGCTGTTCGGGCGCCTCATGTTTGCTAATGCTTGGCTCGTCTGCGGTGACGGCTTGCAAGTTATCGTGTGAGGCGTGGTGAGTGACCATGATGATCTGTCGATAATATGACTCGGGACCTTGATCTTCTAGACATTTAGGTGTAGGTCAGCGGGTATCCTTTTGGCCAAGGTCCTTTTGTATATGGGCCCAAGAGTACATTAGTGTTCATAGTGGACCCGTGCGGAGACCCCAGAGATACCCCAGACGGGAGAGTTCCATTAACCTATGTCAAGCTTTGACACGCGATCGGCTATTGACAGGGCAGGATCGGCTTATGACTGCTAATTTAGGGTACGGAAGGACTCCAAGCTCCGGTGGAGGTGGAGAGATTAATTGCGCCAGCGCTTTTGACTTCGGGATATCGCACCCCGAGTGTGTACTCACATTGGGTGATCGACACCGTAAGACCATGCTCTATTAATGCGGGGTGAAACTAGCGCAAGTTACCATCAAAGTGAAAGGATACCCGCCATTGATTTGGGCAGCTGCCTCGGATAAATTATCTAAGATCAACAGGACAGGTAATAGTTGACTACATCCTGATTTGTCATTGCTTCTAGCTACCATGTTATGCCGTAAAGGCACAGACCTATAGACACTGCTTCTTAGAGATAGATAAGTAAAGCCTCTGAGGCGCCGACTGTAAATGTGGCTGAACCGGAAGACACGGTATTTGTTTCTATGACTTCATCACCCTGGATCACGCAGGTTCCGTTTGCAAATGTCTGGCCTGCAACAGTAGGAACCTGGCCCTGATCAACTCGAGACGTAGAATAGGGTGCGGTTAGCCGCTTTGCGGTGACGCTAGAGGAGGTTAGTCCGTTCAGCGTGAAGGACTGTGACGGGCGTGTGCCATTGGTGTAGTAATCTGAATTGTACAAAAGTATCCTAGACGGAGCGCCGTCTTGGTAGATTGCGTATGCGGCGTACGGGGTTGTCTGGTCGTCTAGAGGAGCGATCTGGTCTGCATTGGCCAGAGCCATCGTCGCAAAATAGGCGCCATAATAGGGTGCGCCCATATTGTAGCGACCCCACCAGCAGTATGGGCCTTTCGAGTCAGCATGCTTCCAGTAAGTGGGCGAATCTCGTCACTTACAGTTACCTATGGTGCCCTGGTGGAAGTAAAGAGCCTACAAAGCCGGAGTGCAAGTGGTTACTTTCTGTGATACCGAGTCGAGTGATTCCAAGTACATACCTGTGTGCCCAACAGAAGAGTTTGCATCACGTAGTCTAGGATCCAAAGACCAGCACCGTATGTCGGGCTGATACCCCCGCCACCTTGAGTCGCTATAGAGCACCGTCAGTGATATTATCTCATGTGCGGTGGGATATAATTACCAGAGTTAGTTTCTCCAAAAATGTGAGCTTTGCCTTTTGCAGCTGCCGCTGCAGCTTCGGAGGCAAAGGGTTGGATTTGCGATGCAATACCACTGTGGCTCATTAGACCGGCCAAATCGGCAGTGCTTGGCGACTGGGGATAATTGTGCGAGCAGTAGTCCTTGACAAGGTCATCGGCTTCACCCTCAGCAGAGGATAAGCCGGTGATACTCATCGGCGAGGTGCCAAAGTAGACACCCGCGGAAATGAGACCTGATGCGGACAGATTCTGGCAAACTGCATCCTGCCAAGCTACCTGGGATTTGTAGTCGGCTGCAGCGTCCCATGAAGCGCCGTCTGCAATGGGGTCGCTGTCGGAAAAGACTGAATGGGCTTCATATCAGCAGGCTCCCGAGCACAATTATGCACAGGTAAAACTTACAATTTGGTTCATTTCCAAGCTCTATGGCATAGAGGTTGTTGATTGTATCTTTGGCCAGAGCCGCTGCGGCAATCGTATTGGACTGATTGTTCAGACGGCGATTAAGGCCCACAATAACCTGGCCGCCGTAGCTGGCAGCCAGGGACATGAATGGCGGGCCAAATGTAAGTGATGACGGTGCATCTGCTGGATCGGATACTGTATAGGTGACTGCACTGCTGGAAGACGCATCATACGTCGCACGATCTCTAAAATGGGATTAGAACGAATCATATAGCTTCAAAGATGAAGAAGCGCACTGTGTGGTGCCGCCAATTCGCAGTGGTGGCCAGGTCCCGGTCAGTTCCTTGAGGTTCTGAAGGCAGGTTTTGGTTGCATCGACATCGTTCATGTAAGCCGGAAATGTGAAAAACTCCAGACTGAGAAATCAGCACGGTACTCTCCCGGGATGTTTGTGTGATACTAACGAAAGGCCCACTGGTGCATCAACCAGCTGAGCGCTTGCATTTGTCGGTGCCGATGCCGGCACATCAGTAGTCCACGCTGAAGTCGGAGCAGCAACGGCGAGGAGGCCAGCAGCAAGGTAAAGAAGAGCCATTAGGACAAGTGAACTCTGTCGTAGCTTTACCTGGAGTATATGATGACAACACTGGATATGCCGCCCTTCGGGAGGTTTGCTACTTTATATCTACTGGATGGTTACTTACTACCCTACATACTCTGATACCCTCGGTAGAACATCCCGATAGTAGAATAGATTCTGAACTTCAGGGGTTTCCGTACAATCTCTGCCAGGGCTCGCCTCCACCGGAGAGAAATCGACGGCCCCACTGCCTTCCCCAAAGTCAGAATGGAGTGAAAGTCTGGAGAAGACGGCGTGCGTCGATCAAATGCGGGGTACGTTCATCATAGATGAAATGTCTTAGTCGTCGGGACAAGCTTCCCCGAGGCCTGCACAATAGGATACTATGCTATGGCAATAATCAATCCCTATTGTCTCCGATGCTCCAGCGTTTCTGCCTGATTTAGGTGGTGGATGTTGGTCCAGTTGGCTGGATTGGGACCGGCATCAGTGCACAGACTTGAACAGCTGTCAGCATATTGGCCGTTGTAGCTCTCTGTGACAGCAAAGGCGAAGTCGTGCAGAGAGGCAAAGAGGATAAAGGAGAGCCTCATACTGCCCTCTTAGCCAGTGCTAACAGGGGATGAGGGAGCTTGGAAGCAAGCGACTGAGTACTTGGGCGGATTTATGGCCCATATAATGTACTACTGTTGCTCATCGTGTAAGCCGGCGACATCAACTCAAACCATCCTGCTAGCCTCAGCCCATTTTTTTTCGGGTTATTGAGATTACTTGCAAGCCTTGTCGGGGGTTCTCACTTTGCCCCTGAGAAGTGCATGACACTAAGGAGAGACAAACCCCAAGTCTGGTCTGGCCAGATATTGCAAATCTATACGAGGCCCTCACATGCAGGTAACACTAGCGAATTAAAACTATAGTTGTTATTATTCTCCTTTCCCTCAATTGCCCTAGAGTATCCGGAGCTTTTACCCCTCAATAAAATTAGTCTAGGGAGTAATGTTATCAACATATCTCTACATGTAACCTTGTGGCTGGCTCGCGGCACACCCTAGAGCCTTACTAGTGTTAGTTAGCAACGGACTTCCGAACATTTCCGGGGCTAAATTCAGATAGAGACCTCCTGGATAGGTGCATGCAGTCGTCTTTGTATACCACGATGAGAACAAATTTATTTCGGCCCTTGCTTTTGTCAAAGGGAAAGGGGGAAGGTATTGGTTTCAAAGTCTGAATCAAGTTGCCACGCTTGATTCTCGTTGCTGACACGCTTCCTTTTCTTCTCCAGAATACGCATCGTGGAAAGCCTTGTCTTTATTGTCAATAGCACGTCCCGTTTACTCTCCTGTTGTTTCCCTGGTGATTGTTTTATTCGCCTCACAATTCCCCCTTCTACAGAGTCAGTATGGTCCTTGCTACAATTGCCGCGGCGCTCAATTCACCGGTCTATATAGACTATAATGAATTATTCATAAACAGTAGCAACATTCTCGCGGTCCCCTATGAAAATGTTACTGCCGCTTTCAAGACGCCTGTCTCTATCTACTCCACAGCTGTAGATGGCTTCGACTGGACACAGCCGTATCCAGGCTCCCGCAAAGATGGCCACACAGTATACCTGGAGATCGCTCAGGAGATGCCCTTGTCTGAATCTATCGTGCAAAATTCAACCACGGTCCTGTCGTCCTTGATGTTTGGTATTCCCGACAGCATGAGCTCCGGGGGTCAGCCACTGGCCATGGATCCCTCATGGTACATCTGTCGCCATGTCTTCATCTCTACCAAGCCCGAGGCGAAGCTGGCGGTCGACAGTGGCAGCAAGTGCGATTTTCTGTCCCGCACATGTCAGGACGATCTCAGGACCAGCCTGACCCAGGATTGGGGGAAAGCAGCCAACGGCACCATGTGCTCGGCGCTTGGTTTCGACCCCATACCACCGAGCTGTCAGGGCTCGTTTGGCTTCGCTCGCCAGGATGTCATGGACTTTGACGCCGCGTTCCTCGCAAATGCTACCCTGGCCCCGGCACAAACGAGCAAAGAGCAGCAGCAGTACAGCTGGCGCCTTGGTACCGGATACCACCATCCTGGCGATGCACGCGCCTACGACTTGGCTGCCAACCGGACGTACCTCGTCGCTACCGTTTGGGGCTACAGCGAGAATGCAAAGACCATTCAAGTTCCCGAGGTGTCATTTGGTTGCCTTTCGTCTGGCGCAGGCGACGTCCCACCACCTTCACCTTCTCCATCATCAACCACGACCGCGACTACGGCATCGACGTCTTCATCTGCCGCCGGTCCAACGCTAAGACCGGCCTGGATAGCTACAACGGGTGCTATGCTGGTATTGGCAACGGACTTGCCCTACTCGGCCGGGCTGACAATAATTGGAATGGGTTCGAGACTATTCAGGCTGCGGACGTCAAGGCGGGACAGGAGCATCCATTGAAAGCATACTGCTGGGTTGAGTGGCATTAGTGGGTACATGACAACCATGTTTGTGAGAATTTGAGGATTTACACGGCTCGAATTGGAGATACAGCGAATATGAATAGTGTATCGCAGTTGAGATTCCGTAGCTTTTCCAAGTGAAGGCTTTTATGATGTATGAGGGTTATTTTTCTTTTTTGCCAACATGCTACGTACACTGGATTCAATAATAGCACCTTTAGACCTATCTAGGTATGCTATATTATCTCGCTTATCCATTTCATCAATGTAGATAATTGCCGAGATCGCAATCACGTATTTTAGCAAATAATTAATATCGGAGGCTGAGGAAGCTCAAGGACAACATTTGAAAACAGGCGAGTACTAACCAGTACATTGGCTTGGTTAGGGGAAAGAATTAGGAATGTAACTTAACCTTCCCATTAAGCGTTAGTCTGACCCCAAAGGCTAGCTCTCAGCGAAGATTGGTTAGATACGGAACCGTGAGCCATATCTATTATATTAATATATGCATGGGTTAACTCTCTAGGTAGTAGCCGAGGTATCGAGCATATCCTTGTTACTATTAGCCTGATTAAGACTGCTATACTTAAAGATTACAAGACCACGTCAAACTAGCACCATTTTTTTTCTTAGTCGCCTATTCTCGGCCTAGTGGGAACGTTGCTGAGAATACCAGCAGGCAGATAGTAATAAGAGCATCAGAAGATGGACAATCGTTCCTGCTCCTTTGTCTGTACTTTTCTTCTACCAGTGCATGACTCGTGGTTAGTACAAAATGCCCGGCGCTACGACCAGACACAGAGGTTCATCAGGGCGTTCAAGGAGCTCATGACAAAGAAGGATTTCAGCGTTGCATACACAGATCCCGTAGAGAGACCACCGGTGCCAGAAGATTGATGGAGCCCAGGCCATCAGCGATAACAAAAACCGAGCGGGTTTTGACAAGGTGGAGGGAGGAACTTTGCCACCGATTCTAATACCACAAAAAATCATAGGCATAGAATCGATTCTTTTACCACTCAGTTATAGGTGGCGGGTATCTATAACACTCACCGGTACAATATCGCACCATAATCCGCGGTCGCAGCTTGGGCAGACTCTGTCGAGCTTCTTTGACCCACGGATGATTCTCATTAGGCGAATACCGATGTAAGTCAATAGACCTTGACTGCGGCAGGCAAGGTACCCAAGCGGATCCTGGGTCCACCCCAAGAATGTCGAGGTTGACCTTCCGTGCGTAGTCCCACAACGACGCGAGGAAGATCCATTCAGCGTGTCTTTTCCATTTCTCCACGGCCGCTCGGAATCGAGTACTTGTAAGTAATTCAAACAGTATTTGCAGAGCCGGTTCCTTTTCCAATGCGTGCTCCCTGAATAATGCTTGAAATTTCCTCAACCGAGCTTCGTCGTCAACATCGACCATCTGAACGGGCGCATCGCCTAACAGTCCAAACAAGCCCGATCTCAGAGCCACTTCCCTGGTGATATGCAGAGACACTGCCACCATGGCCACGTCGAGCCTCGGTGCAAAATCTGCTAAATCCGCAATATCACTCGCCTCTTCATTTTGTAGAGGGTGACACATGCCCGCGTGACGAGAAGACCGGAGGCAGAAGATTCCATCGTCATCATCGTCATCATCGTCCGCAGTGCCATCCAACAGCCCTTTCAAATCAAAATAGTGAATTACTTCTGCCACGATAGAAGGTTGCATCCCAAGCTCTGCTGCTTCATAGCACAGGAAATAGGCTATCGGACTGGTAAGTTCAATAAGCGGTCCCATGACATCGTAGCTCATTCGCGTCCAGTTGATATGCAGCACATCCCGACGCGGCTGCACCCAAATCGACTCTAGCTAGTTGGTTGCTGTCCATGCATATAGCGGCCCTGTTCAAACGCGACTAGCCGAGACTCACTGTTGACAAATGCGATGACCGGCAGCCGAGTGTTTAGGTGTGTTGTACGCTTGGGGAAACAGCCTTGTCGGGATTCGTCGCCATCAAGAAGAAAGGCGGGGATGTCTTCTTCTGCTATGCGATACGGTAGACAGTGCTCCCAAATAAGACGGCGCAGCTCTAGAGGCAGCTGCATGAAGTAGTGGAAAGAGTCGTTAGACATCTTGTAGGCTTAGTGAATAGTGATTTTTATGTAGGGCGCGCGTACCGAGGAATAAATAAAAAGAAGCTGAACGATGGGTTTGGGGATTAAATAGTTAAAACCCGACGGCCCTAGTGGTCGCGCCAGTGCTAGCCTTACCTCTAAGGCCTTAGGACAGTTAAGGGTGCTCATTATATTAATTTACACTTCTTATCTTACCATATACTCTAGTATGAGTCACCCAGAAAAAAGTGGCGCTGATCCAGCGCCTTCCAACAAGAGAGTCCAGTTCGACAGTATAGTTATATAATCAGAAAATTCCTACTGGTCATAATTTGGCAGGAAGGATTGGCCTCTGGAGACTTTCCATCGCATCCCGTCTCATCTTCGTAACGATCCGTGCTGCTGGCATCACAGCTCGTATAAGCCCTACCCCGGTTCCTGCATAGGTGGTCATACGGCCTTGCGGTCCCCAACCATCATCACCCTTGAGCTTCTCCTTCTCATACAAACGTTTATTCTCCTCCTCCGTGACCTTCTGGTTCACAATGTCCTCGTACGATCGATTGATCAGACCGCGCCCATCATACTTCGTTGGCCAGCCATAGATCCCTCGGACTCTATCATACACAGTTGACCGTACCGTATTCACACCACCGTCCGAGGCGCGGAGAATCTCACTTTGATAGCCTTGCGCGATCTGTGCCTCGGGGGAGGCCAGAAATCGAGTTCCCATGGCACATCCGTCTGCACCCAGAACCATCGCGGCGGCCAACCCCCTACCGTCAGTGATACCACCCGCGGCAACAACAAACGGTCTCCCGATGTTCTGGGCTTGACTCGGGTTTGTTGACCTCAACTGATCCAGCACCTCGGGAAGAAGAGTGACAATACTAGCAGACCGAGCAAATCCATGGCCACCGGCATCGCATCCTTGGACTACAAGAACATCCGGCAGCAATTTCTCGGTATATTCTATTGCATCCTCTAAGCAACAAAGTTGCACCCAGATCTTGACGTCGTAAGAGACTTCGGATCGAATGGCTCGGACCCAAGGTACGAGGTCGTCCACACCGGTCTTCGGTGCGAAGAGCCAAACTGCGCAAGGGCGGTACTTCTGGATCAAGGGCAATGTAGCATCCAGAGATGCTCCCCAGTTTAAGAAGCCCACCCCGACGGGGAGGACAGGAGGCTCACCTGGGTTCTGTTGAAGCTGGGACTGTTGAAAAGAGACCTTGTTGACGAGAGCTTGTGCTTGAATGAGCTGTTCTTCCAGGTTCGAGAGATCATATCCACCGGCAATGAAGCCAATTCCCCGGGCGGAGGACACCGCGACTGCGAGCTTTGCAGTCGCGATGTTGAGCATGGGCGCTGACGCAATGATCGGACCTGTGATCCATGGATAATCCTTTTCTAGACGAGAGAATTGCGCAACTGTCATTATGGTCGACTTTGTCTTCGTGTATTCCTGTCGAGAGAATCCATCTGCCTCGTCAGAAAGAGGTATATATGTACCTGTGGCATAACCTAGGCGACTGGAAGAATACCCGAGGTTCAAGAGAAATGATTGTAACAAACCAGTACACAATGAGATAGGAACAAGGACCCCGGAAAGCGCTATCATGTAAGGGGACGTGGCGCAGTCACGCGGCTGGTGAGGGCCCAAAGCGTCAAGCATGCCCTATCTCGATGCTCGCTCCTCCTGCCGGCAGGGATCATGGCTGCAGCGAGGTGGGGATAATGAGTAACCAACATATCCACTGAGTGTTCCGATTACTACTCTAACCCTGTTGGTGTGTGACCCATCGCATGGTTTATCTACCATCGCTTTGTTATCATGCTTTAGTCCATTTCGCGAAAGGCACTAATGACTGGTCAGGTATCTATAGATAGGATCAAGATACAACGATTACAAATTGCGGTTTCCTGGTAGGATATCGTGCAGGATGGTCGGTGGATCCCCGAGCCAGGTCGATACCTGGACGCTCTTTCGAACGTTGCTTAAAGTTTTCGCTCTCCCCGTTTGTCTGCCGTGACGTCCGCAAGGAAGCCCTAGACAAAGGTCATACTTTAAGTTTCATCTAACCCTATCTGAAGCTCCGCAATATCCGTACGGGCCTTGAACTTAGATTATGTACAGGAACTGGTTTCTACTCAGAGAACAAAGAAGGGATCCAGGCTGGCGAGCCACGCAGGTAGCTGTACTCATTGTACAAGGGAATCATTATACTAGACCTT
Source organism: Aspergillus nomiae NRRL 13137 (assembly GCF_001204775.2). Lineage (NCBI taxonomy): Eukaryota > Fungi > Ascomycota > Eurotiomycetes > Eurotiales > Aspergillaceae > Aspergillus > Aspergillus nomiae. The sequence goes on along the minus strand of NW_015378115.1, from coordinate 12,356 downwards.
GTTTAGAAGTTCTCGGATTGACCACGTCATTACACAAGTATCCCGCCATCCCCGATCGTCGGTCGTGAATTCAGAAGTAATAGTACTTGTTCGGGGAACTAAACAAGAATCCATTTATACATTGACGTAATGGTGGTGTCCTAGTCCATGGTGCTGCGCCTCTAGTGCCAGTTGTCCATGCGGGCGAACTGGGGCCCATGTCGGTATCATATGTCGTCCAAACTAGCGTCATAGGCCACTGACGTGCTTGAATGGGGCTATGAAAGCCCATGCTCCTTTGACTTTTTGTCTAGCCAGCTTGTGGGCTTGTTTCTTTCGATCTGATCCCAACAATCTTGTACCCCACGTTGAGGCGCACCTTGCATACTACTACTAGTAGTAAAGCAAAGCTCGATCGCTATAGAGTAGGACCTTTTTTCAACAGAAGATGCAATTCCAACTCCGAGAAACCATGAATTTGGAGGACGATGATCAGTTGCTTGGAGCCTCTACGGCGGATTTCCGGCCCGCAAAACGTAGCGATACACGCCGCATTGCGGAGGAACCATTACCACTCTCTGAATATTGAGCTTTTCTTCGTTTTACCTTTACTTACGAAGGATTACTCTGTTACATCCGCCTTCTACCTTTAAAACCCAGGACTGCTTCTCCCAATGCGACCGCGTGGACAATCGCGATTGGGGCGCACAAACCGGATGCAGCTGTTGATGGAAACGATATAGACTAGATTAACACTGCCTCCTGTAATCAATTTGCCTCTCCAAGTGGATTGTCTGTTCTGCATATGTTGTGCATGCTAGGGTCTTTCTGTTATGTAACAAGATCGAAAAGGGCCTAGATATAGCCGCTGTTATAGGTATCCTTCGTTTCAATTATCGAGCATAATGAACGTTGAAGTAGTAGATGGAGATAACAGTTTCTTAAGGACCTGCAAGGATACACCAAGTATGCTAATCTAATACGATTGCTTCAAGAACCGAGCATGGTGTATTGTCTCATCACAGCGCCTCGAATGTCGAGAGAAAGCCATGTCGCTAGTTCCTGACACAGCACAGAAATCATTTTCAGGGCTTCTGTATCAAGATAGCCTCGGCCTGAGAGAGTTCACATCGAACAATACCATCGCTATTCACAATGCCCTGCTCGATCTTTTCCTGACCTACCAAGTCTCCCGTCGCTGAATCAATGCCGACTCCCGACACGCGCACCTCACTCTTCGCGTTGGTTCCTGGACCCTGCAATCGGAGAATCTCTATCTTTGTTCCTGGTCTCCACGACGTATGCACTTCCACGGTTCGTCGCGGTCGGTCCCCTGGGGAAGCAAACGTGGAGTCTGTTGCGGTCAAGGTGGAGGGGTTCTGGGCCCCGACTGTCGAGTTCCACACGCCCAAATCGATGAAAACGAGCTTTGCCAGGCTTGGCTGGGTGTTATTGCTGAAGATCGCATATCCGCTAAAGTCCGACGCATTTGCTGCGGGTAACGCAGTGATTTTCCACGAGTCCGCCTCCCTGCCGGAGATGACATGCGCGAGGAAGAGATGCGAGAAGAAGTTGGCTCGGACACCGGCAGTGAGGTTCTCGCCCTTATACTCATACGGCAGAGGTGTGAAAGCAGAATATTCGCTCTGGTGACCGAGGTGGAAGTAGGTTTGCTCGAGGCCAATTGTCGCCGCCGTTAACACATAATCGGTGGCCCAGAGGGCGGCTCCAAATGTGTCGCTGATCCCGCTCTTCCCACTGCATGAGGCCGAGTTGGTTTCACCTAAAACTAGTCTGCTACCTGCGGCTCTGGCAGCTGCGTCTTGTGGAATATACTGCGACAGATTCCTCCAGATAACGTCGTGATCTGAGAGCAAGTTCAAGGAAAGACGCGCGTAACGCACAGCATCGCAAGTCGATTGGGGGTAGAGGTGTACCGCGTAGCTCTCAATGATCTTAGGGTCGACCAATCCCGCACGGGTTACGTTAACGATGTCAAAATCGTCTATTTCATCATGTTGATCGGGGACCATAGGAGGGTCAGCAAAGACGGCCGCTTGGAAGAGTGGCTTGTGAGTAGCATTCTTGTAGAACTTGGAGGATAGAATTTGGTCTGTCAGCTGGCGCCACTGCTTCGTATATTCCTTGGTGTCCCAGTCCGCCCCCCGCCAGCCTTTGTTGATATAGTGATCTATCTCATTGCCCAGCTCAAAGTGTGATAGGGAGTCTCCCAGTGCCCCCATTGCGGCTTTGGCTTCCTCCATGGCGTTAATCCATGAATCTGTCTCATTGCGGAGATTCAACGTGTATAGAATGTTGGTTCCTTGTGGGAAATATTCTTTCCAACCATTGAACCAATCTCGTCGAATGCGCAACTCCTCCACAGTGGTATCGTTCGGCAGCGCTTCAGATGGCACTTCCAATGTCGGATCGAACAATGTCTGGTCGCAATATTGCCTCCGACTCGAATTGGTGCCGGCACTCCAGCTATCTCTGAGATGTGTCTCAACAAATTTGACGCCAGTTCAGTTTCGAGGTACGGGGCAAGCGAGACAGGCTCAATTGAATAACCATACAAATCACGCCTCAGGACCCTAGCCGAGCTGTTCAAGGGTATATGAACGGTAGATACGGAAGACGCAATCGCGAGATTGCCAAAGAGAAGGAGACATGGCAGCCAGGATGACATTTTGGGCATATTGAACAGGGTCATCAACTTGCAGGGCTCATGCTCGGAGAAGAGCTGAGGCACAGCAAGATTTATTTAGATTCTTAGAGTGGGGTAGAGTCAATTGGGTGATTTCATAGAATGCGTTCAATCAAGCAACTTAATCTAATTACCAGAGAGATCGGCGCAGGATGTCAGCGTCAGCACGGTGTTATTCCGGTGGGGGAGTGTTCTCACCGACTGCACTCCATGGTCCCTAGCCAGGACAAACCGGAACTAACATAACTCGGAAAATTAGAGTTGCCCTTCAAAGGCCGAAGCCGACATAATATGAAGATCGCAGTAAAGTATTATAGAAGCAAGCCGGGACGGCATCTCATGGAGGCAGGTGTTTACTCCACCGGACTCGGTCTGGTCTGTTTCCCCACATTGTAGCTCCGGAGGGGTGTTTAGACTCGCCCACTCATGCATTCGCGTAAATCCGTCATACCTTCGAGTCACGCTAAGAATGTCAAGACGCGGGGAAATGACGGTTTTGAGGATGGTTGGTGCTGTAGCTGGGCCTATCGAGCTATCTCAGTGTCCTATCCTTTTGCCGTGTCGCCAGAGTCAGAGCGCCGGAAAATTTATCATCGCTTCCCTCACATATATGTGACCTTCTATATAGCAGATTGGGAATGTATCAGAAAGCATCGGCTTTCAATTTATCAGATAGTAGATTGTCGTATAGTAGAAGTATTTCTCACTACCGAGCCTACTTGTAGAAAGGACTACATATCATTCGGTGGCTCGGGCAGTAGTATTTGAGTGTATCATCTAATTGTTCCACATGGTCCTTTGAAATGATTGCTGCTCGGTAAAACTGGAGAAACCATGCGGCACCATACCCGATTATCCCAGGGTCGCCTGCACCATGGGTATCAAGCCGTTGGTGACTGCATCGGTTGACCGCCAATCCGACCAAGAATGATCAAGGAGTCCTACATGCTTGGTTAGCTACCAGTTTGAATTTAGATCGGTTTGTAGAACGGCTCACCCCATTGCTCATCATCATCCTGAATCCCTTTCCGAATATAATAGCTTCCCGCAATCACCCACACCATCCATCCGGTCTGTAGACTGGGTAGCCACTCCCTCAGACAGGACGCATACACATCTGTATATGTGATGTTATCCTGTGGGAAACCGAACTCTGTCATCTGAACTGGCATGATATTCACAATGCTCGAGTTCTGGGCGTCAAGGGCGTTGAACCCGGCATCCCATAAACTAGACTTGAGGTTCTCACAGCTTGTCGCTGTGCGCTCATAGTTATGCAGCTCGAGCACAATCTTATTAGCGTATTCGAAGTCGTCCTTATGAAACGCAGTGCCGTTCCCAAGGTCCGCACCGGTGGGTATGGGGGTGAGTCTCGTGTCATAGTCGAGACCTGAAAAGTAAATCAAGAGATTAGGATTGGCCGCATGGATCTGGTTTGCATTCTCCACCATATGGCGGTACCAATACTGCCAATTGTAGGTCCTGTTGACTAAGGCCGGATTATCCTCGGCTTTCCGGAGTTCATTTCGCATCCCGACACTTTTGACAGCGGGAAGAGATTTGACCTGAATGATCATGTCAGTAAGTATATGGGGGCTAGTGCTCTGGAGGTTTAGATACATGTTCAGCCATGTACTGCCACCCGCGGTGCCATTTAGCCACATTGAAATACTTGTCTCCAAACCAGGTGTTGCCATCGGTCCCTGAACAACACCACATGGCTTTAGAAATGTGGTTGTCCAAGTGCACATAGACCCCTTGCCGGTGTGATTCGTTCGCGACTGCGTCAAACACCTGCGATGCATTCCATTAATCGTGAAACAAGCGCCACCTTATGCGATACCTACTTGTAACCTCGTGGTATTGACACCAAACTGTGGATTATGTTGCACAATGTTGCTAAAGACTTTCGTTCCATTCTTCTCCCCCAAGGCCTTTACAAGTGAGTCTTTGATAGATACATCCCGTCCTGTTTCCAAGATATCATCGATCATCTCGATGGCAAACGTGAGGCGGACGACGTTCATCCCCAGTGTTTTGATTTTGCCAATGATATTCGCAATGGACTGATACTGCAGGCCTTCTGGTACCATGGCTTCTGAAGCACCTGGCCAGTTGACACCTGCGAAAGTCACATTCTGTCCAGTAGCATCGACAATCCAACGCCCAGAAGTTGAAAGGGGGCCTGGGATAATTGCAGAGGCAATTTGGGGAACTGCCATCCCGATCAATATGGGTAGGATGTTGAAATACATTTCGGTGCGCATGTATTGTGGAGAAGAAAAAGACGTTTGTGATGGCTTGAAGCGCCTCTTATATAATTCTTTATTCGAAAGCCTGTCTCCAGCATGGATTGGCTTGTATGTACTATGTAAGCGCTACAAAGTATTCACAGTCATGCATGCTTTGGTCACATACATGGAGAGCCAGAGGTTGAAGCAGTCCATTGGATCAAGACCGTGGACGCTGAGAGAAATAACCGGCCTCCCAGACGGAAATTATCCGATCATTTAAACGGAGCGTATTGACGATCACCTCCCGTAGGAGTAATGATGATGGTGAAATGCAACGCACGCCATCAACATCTGCAACCGTTAATTGCTAACTTTCTTGGAACTGGATCTGCATGAATACCTACTTCCAGTGGCTAAAAAACGCCAAGTGCGAGATCAGCGACAAATATCCGCGGAGGAACCCGGGTAAAAAATAGCACGCAAATTGCGGGGGTAGCTTTTGCTAATGCACAATGATGTAAAACAAAGCACCAGCCACTGCGGGGCCATCTCACGATCCAGCCTCAGACATAAACAGCATCGAGGTGGCTGTACTTGTACTCCGTACCGCATCGGACATGGCCCATTGTGGATCACTTCTGTGTCCTCTGGATACCACCGCACGAGCAATCTTTGCTGCATTCAGTGACTGAAGTCAGGTTCATATATCATGAACCTTGTAAGTACGACTCAGTTGACATAGCCTTTGCCGGACAATCGAATGGGACAGAAACATGGCTCAAAGCAGGAAGAAGAAGATGAGAGCTCAGAGCTGAGTGAACGAAAGTGGTGGATCAGTCATAAGAATTCATCTGTAGCATTAATGCACCCATGACTAATTATGCATCACATGACCTACGTCATGCACCGGGTTCTTTCCTCAGGCACCCAGCTCTTATCATGATCTTCTTATCGTTAATTTGCAGAATCCAACAAACATCATCGAGAATGACAATGCCTCTTCAGCCCCTGTCATGCACTCATTGCCGGGAGAAAAAGGTATCTGACATTAATGTTTTCCTTTCCTGGGACACAAACTAACAGACCCGGAGCGCAAATGCTCACGAGAGACTCCCACCTGTAGTCGATGTCACCAGTTCAAGCTCGACTGTGCCTATCCTTCCAGGTGGCGCGGACGACGAATAGAACGGCGTGCTCCAGGAAGCCCAGCCAACTCCAATGCCATATCGATCAATGCAAACGGGTATCTCACCTCTAAGGCGAATGGACTGCAATTATTGGATGCCTACTTTGCGCTCTTTATCCCATCGACTTTCGTCTGTCACCCTTTGCGGCTGAAAGCTCGGTATAATGATGATAGCCTTCCGAGCTGTGTGCGTGACTCTGTTTTTGCCATGGCAACTCTATTACAATCTGCAACTATGACAAGTCTAGCTAGCAACACCCGATCCACGTCAGAAGCAACACCTCTAGGAGAGACCTGGGCGCAACAAGCTAGCACAAATGTTGTTAACCAGATGAACCGGCCATCGTCGGATGTCCTTCATACCCTCTTTAACCTGATGACTTACTGGTGCGCAGTGGGTAGAACACAAAAGTGCAGGGAACATGCCAGTGAGCCAAGCGTCTAAAAGTATCACCCAACAGAGCTGTGTCGACTGATCGGTTGAACAGAAATGGCATTGGCGACCATTCGGCAACTGAAGACGCAAGGGCTGGCCTCAGTCAATAGATCCGGTCAACTCGAGCGCTCTTCCTTTTTCGTGGGTATTATCAGTCAATGCATCACGGATGACAATGAATGGGTAGCTCCGAGCACTTCATTCGCCTTAACCGGCCCGCTTCCGTCCTCCGAAGTCGATCTTCATAGTCCTATCAGGGCACATATACTGAAATTTATTCAGCACTGGTATTTTGCGTACATTCAAAAAAGAAGACAAAATCACTGAGCTCATATGCCGCTAGGATTAAAATACGTTACTTTGTTCGCGGTTTGCACGCGGATACGGACCCAGGAATGCAATGGGGGACGCTGTTCAACTTAGACGTCGAAACTAGAAGATTGTACGAGTCCCTCCCACAAAGTTTGCGTGATTTCAATGGCCAGCGATGTCTTGAAGCAGACTTTCGTGAGAGTCTGGGACTACAGACTCTTTACCATATGTGCCGGTTCGTTCCCCATATAGCCATGACTCGATTGTTCCAAAAGCAGAAGTCGCCTGCAGAGGAGTATGTACAACTATGCGCACAGATTGCAATACGACATATAAACCAGGTTTCGGATGTTATCATGAACTCCGTTACATCAGGACTGGCCTCGTTTCTAACTCTGCCACCATTCGTTGCATACTGCTCTTTCACCTCCGTTTCAGTATACTTGAGCTATCTCAATTACTGTGGTAAAAGTTGGAATGATGCCAATGATCCCACCGTTTCCCTCTTAAGAGGGAGACTCCTGTCTAATCTGTACTTCCTAAAAAAGGCCCGATGCATTTGGACTCCTGTAAGGGTTATGGTATGTGTTCTAGCCCGCATGCGGTCCTGCATGTGAACATCGACTGACATCACGATTGGATATAGTGGGAGGCAATACAGATGGATATGGCTGCTCTGGGCATCTCAAGCGCTGATGTTGAGGCCTATGGTAGATCTCCAATAAATATGTCACCCCTTTCCGATAGAGTGAACCAGAGATCACACAACTCACCCCTGGCATATGCTTTTGAGCCTCAGGTGGAAACCGAAATGATGTTCAGTTTTGCACATATCGTTGACTATGTTAAGCTGGCCGATCCTGTATATATCATAATCGGCATTCTCCGCTTATTTCAAGTCGGCAGCCAATACAGCGTGATGCCACCTTCCAGCAGGAATAGCCAAGGCACCAGGCAGACACAAGGGTTCGCTGGTAATGCTCAGCATGCCGTACAAATGTTTCCTAGCAACCCATCCTACCTACCTTCCTCTCGTCCTCATCGGTCTCTTCCCTCTCAATCCGAACAACGAACTGCGGATCCCCCAGCGCCCGAGTGCGCTTTGCAGTCTTCAATGAACAGACACGACACTGCGGACCCAGTATATCCTAGCACGCAATTAGGTGGCGCGGAGGAGAATCCAGCCTTATCTCTGGGAATGTTACAGATGATGTGGCTTGCCGACGAAGATCTTTCGTGCCTGTGAATCCAGGCTCTTCACTCCCTACTACTCTACTCATTATGCGTCTGAGAGTCTATACTCTGGATGCTTTCTTGAAAGTTATCTTAAAGTGCATTTCAGGATATCATAGGAAATGCGAAGGCCAGGCGAGGGTAATGATCCGCTGACTTTACGTGTTGTTATACACTGTCCTTTCAACCCAACCACGATCTCGTCGAGGGACGGCTGGTCCTCGGGGGAAAGATGCCTACGGATGAGGATAGTATCAGCTGGATTCTCTACCAGTATCCAGGGGCAAACTTTGCAATAGCAGGTCCTGCGGCAATACCACTGTCTTTAGGAGAGTCGCCCATTTTCCAGTAGGGCTTCTCCGTCGCACATACTGTGCGGTGCATTGCCAAGTTGGCCTTATTCAACGGGCGTGGAAACCAATTCAAATTCAGGTCTTGAATCTGCATAGATTGGAATCTCGCCCTTTTGCTCGATCAAGTCTAGCTTTCATGCAGTGAAAGGACCCATCTACTTGAGAATGACGGATGGCTGCCAAGGTCTGAGGGATCGCAGTGTTTCCATGCATCTACTGTGGGTAGACAACATCCTATCTAGCGGTGTAAAGCTTGACGGCGCCATTGCGGTGATGGGAATTTCAGTATCGCCAAAAATACGGACACAAACCCACAATTATAGTCGTTCTTAGGCGTTGGTCGCGCCAACCCGTGGGTGTGCCATCTCACTAACCTACTATCAATCTATCAACCAATCAAGATTTCATTTCCTGTCACAGTCCAGCTATTAAATGTCTCGCTATGCAGGTGCACTAAGCTACTCGTATAGTCTAGAGCACCGGAATATGTAGGATATATTAGTAACACATTGTACGTATAAACTTTAAATTTGCAGCCCTCTCTAATGTACCGTCTATAGTCCTACCCACGGGTAACACTTGCGCTAAAAGCATTGACTTTCTCAATCAAACTATTAAGGGCTACCCTGTCCACCCCTGCTATGGTGATGGAGACAGAATGAGGCTTTGGGTGTGGGTTAGTAGTCCATGAGCTGAGGATCATGCTCCCATCCTTGAATTCGTTTCGGAAAAAATCCCGGAACTCATCCCTCGAGCATCCAATGTAAACTGGATAGAGCATAGTAGCTTCTGAAAAGCCCCGTTGCATGAAGTGGCCTCGAAGACATCCCAGATGATAGGTTCCCGTGACGCGGATGTTCATGTCGAGGACTAGGAAACGTCCATCTGGGCCGATCATGAAGTCTACCCCTGCTGGACCGTAGTATCCCTTGCTGTACAGGAAACGGGCCAACTCGTCCGTGAATTCCGCATACTCCTGCTCCCGCTGTGGCTGTTCGGGATATGATATGCAACCCCCAACCCAAAGATCGTTGTCGTTAAAAAGCTGTTTGGTATAGCCGATGAAGATCCCGCGGCCTTTACACGTCACAAACAACGACAACGCCATTGTCTCTCCTTCCAGGAAGTCCTGGATAATCAGGCTACAGGGGGAAAGATGTTGATTTGTCGGGTGCACTTCTTGAATCATCTCACGTAGCTCCTCCTGGAGCACTGCTATCGCATCTTGTCGATCGGATTCGGTGCGCAGAATAAATGTTCCCTGGCCGGAGATTGATTGTGGGACCTTCACGATGAATGGGAGGTCCTTTTCGTGGACTGTACGCAGCATACGTTGAACTTCGGCGTCGACCAGACATGAATCGTGCACTTGAGAAGGGAGTAGATGGCTGTCAATCACAACGGACGGCGGAGTTGGAAGACCGGAATACGCTAGCCCTCTTTTTGATAGCAGGTTATAGTGCGCCTGCGGATCGACGACATGCGGTAGATGTGCCAGACAGTCTACGGGACTCAGAACGGCTAACCGCACATTTGGCGGCAGGACCACATCTTCTGGGCTGCGAGCAAAGCTGACTTTGGGTTGTTGGTCCGGGCTTAATTGTTTATAGACCTCCATAGTATCAATATGATGGGCGCGCAACTTTGCCGGCGGGTCTTGTCCGTTCTTCTCGTGCTCATCGAGATCGAGTTCGAATAGCACCAGAGGCATCTTCCCCGAAATGAATCCATATCGCTGAGGTATGCCCTGCAGGAGCTTTTTGGCCAAATCCTGCTTGCAAGGGTACTCCGCCAGTGGGCTCTGGTACGTGAAACCCTTCGATAAAGGCAGAGAAGATGCGGCTTGGACCCGAGGGATGGGAAAGGCAAAGGCTAGAACAACGTCCGAAGCTTTCCCGCCATCTAAAGAGTAAAGATCTTCCAATGTATAATCGAGGACGACTGGACGTGTGTGAGCGTGCATTGTTGCAGAAGGTGCCTTCTAGCTCTGAGGTTGTTTTGGGATCCGTCAGCGAAAATAAAGACATGGCTGGCAAGGGCGACAGCCGCGCGTTTTGAGATTTTCCATGGTGCTGGAAACAGCTCATACAGCGGGGTACAAATCCGTCGATCTTGCCCTTTAGATCTGGATGAACATCGCGCCCCGCCATGTTTGAGGTCATGGCTGCAGGGATACCCAAGACTGCATGGCAATCACCTCGCATAAATGGCTCAAGCGCAAGCGCAACTTCGAGAAGTGATATGCATACCCCACCCAAGAGCGGAGACATCGAACAATCGCTGCAGCCGCTGTCGACGTAACCCTATACATTTATATCACATGCACTTGGCTGAGCTCATTCTACATATGGATGCATATTCAGCCTGCATGTGGGTTATGAGCTGTCACAATGGAGTCAGCTCGTCGGGTTATATTGCATATCACACCGACGCAGTGGGTTTCGAATGAATACCACCATGAAGACTACTGTGGTTGTTTCACTTCGAAGTGACAACTAATCTGTCTGCTAGTGCCAAACCTAGTCTTAGTACTCGCATCATACATCCATATGACGAGGCGTGGTACGTAATCTTATGCAAGGTTTCGCAGGGAGAGCTTGCGAGCACTTGGATTTGGGCATACAAGGAGCGAGCCTTGCAGTGATCTATACCTGAAAAGAGACACTGATGAATGGCGTAACATCTCAATGCGATTGCTGCATTGCTCTCACATAACGACTCTGCGATGACATAGGGCTTGCGTTGACCATGCGTTTTCGACGAGATCAAAGCGATGGGCCATTTTTAGGACGATATGATGTCCTCTCGTGGATTGCGACGGGCGTCTTAGGGTTGTATTTTTTGTACGACTTGCGATGTATGTGCACGAGTGGCCGACAAGTTATCCGCAAACCGTCTCTTCCTCCTGCTCTCCGGGACAGTCTGCGTTGAAGCGAACAGGCTGGCTAGCCTTGCCACTACAGATTCCCAGGTCAGCGCAGTGGAGCTCTTGCTCTTCTTTATCCGGACATGGTCCATTCCCAATGTGTCTCTTCTCGTGTCCAAGCTGGAGTTCGTGCGACAAAGTCTGTTCCATGGCATATCCCATATCGTGCGAAATTATCAGCACAGTGCGCTATCGGCTGGCTTGGCGGGTACCATCCAAGGGGGTGAATTTGAAAGAATGTATTGAGGCCACTTGGAATGTTAATTTGTGATCTTGAGTAGTGTCGGTATTGATAAAAAGCCCCTATAGAGACACCAAGGTGGAGGATGGAGGTCGAAGAAATCCTGTGCTGCTCCTTTGAAACAAACAGCAAATCATACAATGTGTTCTGTAGGGAGAAAGGAGAATACTGCCTGGGGCCATCTCGCCTGCTCTTGAGGTCGCTCCTGGAGCTCCAGCTCCTCCTCTATCTGGCCACCCTGCTCCACTGCTGGGCCTGCCGCTCCTGGGGTCCCTAAGGCTGGCTCACCACCGGGCCCAGTTCTCCCGTAGGAGTATTGGCCAGCACGATTAAGGGGGGCGATCTTTGGCGACCTTTCCTGAAGGGACCGCAGTGCATGGAGACAAATACAATTGATACAAAGAATACCGAGTCATACTTTAGAGAAGGAATTTGCCTTCTGCATGAAAGGAAGCGAAGCGCAACTAGTACATATCGCAGTGCTAAACTCTACATATCAACCGGAGCATTGTCAAGTGCCCATAATAATACCTCCGCATAGCAGCGCTGGCCCTCTATGAGCCATAATGATGCTTGTTGGGGGAGATTGACGACAGTAACGCAATATCAGGTACAAACGCTGTTTTGATTTAGCAAGCAAGAGGGGACAAGAACGGTAAGAAGAAGCAGAAGAGACAAGAAATATATAAAGAAATAAAGAAATAAAAAAAAGACGAAGGAAGGAAAAGAGATTGAAGAAAGAAAAAAAA